>NW_005871548.1:275931-320368 GCF_000147115.1 Myotis lucifugus | reverse complement strand
CCCCCCCCCCCCCCCCCCCCTTTCCCCCCGGGTGCAGGAACTTGGAAGAGGACTAACTGGTGGCGATTGAAGAGGAGAAGTTCGGGGGGGGGGGGCGCCCCCGGGAAAGCGGCGAGGCCAGAGGTGCCTCCCCGGCCCCCACCAGGGTGTTCCCCCCTCGCGCGCCCCTTCTCCGCCCATCGTTCTGCGGAGCCCTGTTTTCCCCGTCCACCTCGGTTCCGTTTCGGTTTCTGGGACTGTTATATGCTCAGCAGCGTGTGGGTCCCACCCACCCACCCCCTCGCGCGGGTGCTTTGGGTGGAGCCCGCGCAGGATGTGAACAGAAAAGAGAGCAAAAATGTGAATTAATAGACCACGCACGGGAGCCGCCGCTCCCTCGCGGGCCCCTCCTCCTTTTCCTGTGTGTAATGTATAGCCGCCGGGTGCGTGTGTGGACCAGTTTCTTTGATTTCTTTCCCTTTCTAGTTTCCCCCCTTCCCCCCCAAAAAAGTAAGAGTTTTTTATTTTTTTTATTACAAGATTTACGTACATATAAAACTTTGATTAGATTCTTACACATTTCCCTGGAAATAACTGGCTGCTAAAATGCCATTGCAAACGGTTGCCATTAAGTCACTTCTTGGGTTAAAGCAAGTTATTGTTTTGAGGCTGCAGGGAATATGAAAAACCATGTGTGTGTAAAATCCCCCCCCCCCCCCCCAGTCTTCTGGGAAGGATATACAGTTGGTACTTGGAGGAGCTAAATTCTTTGTCCTTTCTCTAAATAGTTATTTGTGTTTTTATGTGACCATGCAGTGGGACGTGTAGATGTTCTTCTACCCCAGTGGTCGGCAAACTCATTAGTCAACAACCAAATATCAACAGTACAACGATTGAAATTTCTTTTGAGAGCCAAATTTGTTAAACTTAAACTATATAGGTAGGTACATTGTTATGAACTTAATTAGGGGACTCCTAAGCTGGCCTTTGCTAAAAACATCCTCAATCTGATTGAGGTACATTCGCTGAGGTCGACCCCTTCCAACTCCCCATCCACACTCGTCTTGTATACTTGTTTCGTCTACCTCCTTTCTGAAAACTGACTTCTGCTCATGGGCCACGAAGTTTGAATAGCACTGTACGTGTGCCTGCACGTGGTATTTTGTGGAAGAGCCACACTCAAGGGGCCAAAGAGCCGCATGTGGCTCTCGAGCCGCGGTTTGCCGACCACTGTCCTACCCCATCTTACTGACTTTGAATTGCCTGTAGTTGCAAAAGGCCCAGAAAACAGCCCTGCTCTGGGCGGTTCTGCCATGCATATCATTGGATTTGCACTTTCACTTGATATCACTTGCTCTTGCAACTACTCGGTGAGCGTATTATTCTCATTTTACAAAAAGAGGAAACAGAAGCTGGCGTTAAGCAGACTACCCAGGGTCACAATACTGTACCGCTGAAATCTGAGGTTTTGCAAAAATTCCCAATCCCGTCTGCTCTGCTCCATAGTATTTAAGACACTTTGTCTGAGATGTGTCGTGCGTGTAACTTGGGAAATGAGATTTTCTTCATTACCAAAGAACATGCCCTTCCATACTCTCGCCGGTTAGGCAGTGAGCACCGATGTGGGTCCTCATGCTGAGTGTTGGCCAGGATTGCGGACCCTGAAGTGGAAAGCTGCCTCTCGCTGTGAGGTGGTGGGACCCCACAGCTGTTGGCATTTAGCAGCGGAGCTCACAGTGGAGCGTGGAGAGTACCATGTCCAATTGAACTTACAAAGGAAAGTTGGGTATGCAAGCTGTTAGCTAGCCCTGAGGAACAGGCACATCCAAATCTGTTGTTGGACCTCCGTACCAACGTTTTAACTTCATCATTCAGAACAGTTCTCATTTTAAAAACTGCCAGTGTGATGATTGGTTTCAATTTTGTAGATGTGTAAAAACGAGGCTACGTATAAAATGAGGTTGAAATGGTCAAAGCAGCGCAATTTACAATAGCTGAGATCTGGAAACAGCCCAAGTGCCCATCAGGAGACGAGTGGATAGAAAAGCTGTGGGACATTGACCCCATGGAATACTATGCAGCCGTGAAAAAAGAAGGATCTCTTACCCTTTGAGACAGCATGGAGGGACCTGGAGAGCATCATGCTAAGTGACATACACCAGTCAGAGAAAGACAAGTGTCACATGATCTCATTCATTTGAACAAAATAGATCCAGAGACAGAAGCATGGACCAAACTCCGGAATCTCAGAGGAAAGGCGGGGGAGGGTGGATGGATGAGTGGGAAGAGATCAACCAAAGAACTTGTATGCATATATGCATAACCCATGGACACAGACCGTAGGGTGGTGAAGGCCTAGGGTGGGGGAGGCTAGAAGGGGTCAATGGGAAGAAAAGGAGGTCTATGGAATACTGTCAACAATAAAGATTTTAAAAAGTCAATCAGGAAAAAAAATAAAATGAGGTTGAATTTAAAATTCATATATTCAAAAAGGAAGGCACATTGTCTTTTTTATTTTAATTATCTGTGAGGAAAGGCTGCAGAAAAGACCATTTGGGGACTACTAAATGATGTAAAAAAGAATTGACAGGCTGTAGTCACTGACCGGATATTGAGAGTGAAGAAGGAGGGAGAGTCTAGGATAATTGGCATTTCTCACGGGGTAGGCAGCAATGTCTTTATTTTTTTTATATTTTTAATATATTTTTATTGATTTCAGAGAGGAGGGGAGAGGGAGAGAGAGATAGAAACATCAATGCTGAAAGAGAATCATTAATCGGCGGCTTCCTGCACACCCTCCGCTGGGGATCGAGCCCACAACCCAGGCATATGCCCTTGACCGGAATCGAACCCGGGACCCCTCAGTGTGCAGGTCGATGCTCCATCCACTGAGCCAAACTGGCCAAGGCGGCAGCAATGTCTTTAAGGTCATGCTCCATACAGGAGTGAATTTATGGGAGGGGGGTGCTCAGGGAAAGGATGATCATGTTTAGTATTACCATAATGTGAGATACTGTAGCGTAAACAATTTCATCATTCAACAATTGAGAGCTAGGGGAATAAAGACCAGTATGATTTGATTTCCACCATCAAATTGACTAATTGGAGGATTTCAGAGTGAATTGGGTATTGCTATTACAGAAGCATGAAAAGTGCTACCACATTGCTCGCTGTTTCCTGAAGATTCTGGTTTACGGCTTTTGTACTTTTTTCTGGAACACTTTTTCTGTCCACCCCCACCCCCTCTACTCAGTCTTGAACATTCTACCCCACCAATCCTACTTAAATGTTTCCATTGCAATTGGCACCATCTAAAATATATTATACTTTATATATTTGTTTGGTGTAGTCCCTCTCCCCACCTGAATGTAAGCTCTTTGAGGGCAGGATATCCAAGCTATACGAGTGTCCAGAGTAGTGCTAGGCTATCACAAATAATTGCTTAGGCAGATATTAGATAATTTTCGTATTCTGTTGAATGGATGGATTTAGTAGTATGCTGTGGGAACATTGGAGTTGATGCAAAAATACTGTTGGAAGATTTAAACAAATTATATGGCAAATCCCTAACTTAGGGTAGAGTGGAATAGAGTCTCTTGCTCAGAATCAGATATTTCACAAACCAAATCTGAGGTCTTAGCCTCGCACGTGGATGCTCAGTAAAATATTTGTTAAAGTGAATGGGTGAGTTTGAAGACTGAATAATACCTGTTGTTAATCACCTTTACTATTTCTTACATCAGTGCTACTCAGGTGTGGTCCACAGGTCGGTGCTGGTCTGCAATGAGATAAATAAAGGAATTGAGATTTAAGATTTAGAAACTATAGCAATTTAACATCTGCATGATCATTTTTATTTTATAGAAGTACTAGAGGCTCAGTGCACGAAATTTGTGCACTGGTAGGATCCCTAGCTGCTGCTGCTGCTGGCCGGGGCCTCCCTCCCTTCCCCCGGCCGGCCCTGCCCCCTGGTTGAACTCCCGGTTGAGGGGACAATTTGCATACTACGCTTTTATTGCATAGGATTAGTCTGGAACAGATTTGGGAGAAAGAACGGGTCCTTCACTATAGACAGTTTGAGAAGCACTGATTTCTGTCACAGATTGCTGTCAGTCAACTACTTGTTCATGTGTTTAAAGTATAATTAAAACTCCCCTTTGAGAATAGTCCTGATTTATCTGTAGGAAGCATTGAAAGGTGAGTTTATTCTCTAGAGAAAAATATTTGATAGATTTCTCACCTCTACTAACAGAACGGCAACTCTTGCACCTTGCTTGTCTGATATCCAAAAGCATGTGGATTTTCCCTCAAGGGACACAATCATGTCTTACTTTGCCTTCAAATGGTACAATCATTTATGGATTTAGAAAATATATTTGCCTAGGTTTTTAAAAAGTTTAGAATAACTATTGAGGTTTAATTTCTATACCACGAGTTCACTCATTTTACATAAGCAATTCAATGAATTTTTAGTAAATTTACCAAGGTGGGTAACCATCACTACAATAAAGTTTATAACATCGTCATCACCCCGAAAAGACCCCTTGTGCCCATTTGCAGTCACTTTATATTCCTACCCAAACCCCAGGCAACTGCTCATCTATATTCTGTCTCTAAAGATTTGTCTTATCTGGACATTTCATGTAAATTGAGTCATGTGATATGTGATCTCTGTGGCTTCTTTGATTTAGCATAATGTTTTTGAGGTTCATCCATGTTGTGGCATGTATCACTACTTCATTCT
The DNA here is from genome assembly GCF_000147115.1 of Myotis lucifugus. Taxonomy (NCBI): domain Eukaryota; kingdom Metazoa; phylum Chordata; class Mammalia; order Chiroptera; family Vespertilionidae; genus Myotis; species Myotis lucifugus. The sequence goes on along the minus strand of NW_005871548.1, from coordinate 315,645 downwards.
TCTTAATGCCAAATAATATTCCATTGAATGGATATACTCTTTTTTGTTTACCCCATTCATCAATGGGTGGACATCTGGGGTATTTCCACTTTGGGGATGTTATGCATAATACTGATGCTGTAAGCATTCGTGTACAGGTTTTTTGTGTGAATATATGTTTTCAGTCTTTGGGAATATACCCAAGATTTTGAAATTGCTGGGTTACATGTAGCTCTGTGCTTAACTTTTTGAGGAATTACCAAAGTGATTTCTACAGTGACTGTACCATCCTACCAGCAATATATGAGGGTTCTAATTTCTCCACATCCTTGCCTACACTGTTATTTGTTTTCTCTCTTTTTAAAAATTATACCCATCCTCGTGGGTGTGATGTGGTATCTCATTATGGTTTTGATTTGTATTTCCCTAGTGACTAATGGTAAGATCGATATTCATGTGCTTATGGGTCATGTTTGTATCTTCTTTGGAGAAAAGTCTGTTCAAATTCTTTGCCCAATTTTTCAGTTGAGTTATTTGTCTTTTGATTCTTTAGTTGTTAAAAGTCAATCCTGTGTTTTTGCTGCCTCAGAAATCGCTTTGGATCTTCACTGTTGAGCTGTACTGGTAGCACAGCTCCATCCTTGAGAATTCACCCAAGGCCTAGCTGCTATTTTTAATTTTGATGATAATTGGGCAGACAATGATTTTCATGGCTGACTGGTGGAGTTTTCTTTATTTTCCATGAAAAATGTTTTCAAAAGTATCATTTGGTTGGGTATTACCACTTTGGCATGGCTGTAATGTGGACTCATCTTACCAGCAAATTTACAATAGACGGGTGAAGTGTCTCTGGTTGGTACTGTTATTGGTGCTCACTGGAAGTTTTAAGCAGAACCTGGACAACTGCTTATTGGCTTGTTACAGAAGAAATGTATGCATGCTAAAGAAAGTTAGATTAGATGCCACTTGAGATTCTTTCCAGCTCTAAGATTCTGTTTTTACTGTCTAGAGCTCAAATGTGTCCCAGTGAAATGCTCTGAAAAGTATATCGTATTTTCATCGTCATTGTATAAAGAGTTTGATTCGAAAGATAATGTAGATTTATACTTGGAAACCAGAACATAGATTATTGTACTTCACTGTCTGTTTTTTAAAATATTGAAATTGTGCCCTGGCCAGTGTGGCTTAATTGGTTGGGCAGCATCCCATGCACCAAATGGTTGCTGGTTCAATTCCTGGTTAGGGCACATGCCCCTGTTGCAGGCTCGAGCCCCAGTAGGGGGCATGCAGGAGGTAGCCAATTGATGTTTCACTCTCACATAAAGGTTTCTCTCTCTCCCCTTCCCTTCCTCTCTCTCTAAAAATGTATAAATAAGTAAATAAAATATTTTTAAGAATAAAAGATTGAAGTTGCTTCACGTTGTTGCACTTTTGAGATACTTTGCTTTCCTTCAATTCTAAAGAATATATATGTTTTTCTTCTTACAGATTAGCAAGACATCTACAAAAAGAGGCCCAAGCTCAACACAATAATTCTGAATTCACAGAAGAACAAAAGGTATCATAAAATAATTGCCAGATATGTCAGATTCCAAATGAACAGGGTTCCGTCTTTTGATTCCATTAGGCAAAAACAAAAAACAAAACTGTTATACAAAGAATGATACTGATTATGCTTTACTGAACATTGTGATCACGTAGAGATACCACGTGATTTGCCACTTAGTGAATTTCTTACTTCATGAATTTCTTTACTTAGCCATTTAGACTTTGTTTATCTTTAGTGGAGATCATCCACACATTGGTTGGGAGGGAAGTCCATAAACTGGAGTTTGATTATGAGTAATTGTATCTTATTTTTAACTGTGAGCTTTCTTAACTTCTCTACCTCCTTTCAAAACAAAACAGATACTCCCCCAAAAAAAGTCACCACTGAAAAAAATTAGTTCAATAGTTTCGGATAAGATTCTGTTGGCAAAATAAATGCATAAGATTGCAAAATGTTTCATTGGTGCTTTCTCCTTGAATTAAAATTTTAATGTGTCGTGTTAATTCCTTTTACTGTTAGAGATGATGAAAAATAGGATGCTTTAAGAAGCTTTACTTTAAAGAGTGAGATGAAATGGGAAGAAACAATTCCCATTTTTTCCTGGCTCAGCGTATCTAATGTAAAATCAAATTTTAATCTCATTGATAAAGAAAAAAAGAGTTGTGTCAGTGTTTTTTTTCATCTCTTAAGAAAACACATTGTGAAAACTATGGTGACTTAATTTGCTTGAATTCTTTTTGTGTGCAAAGAGTGGGAGTGGGAGTGATTTTTTTGGTAGACTTTTTAAGAAAGCTGAAACAAATTTATTTTGGTCCTTAGGCCTTGTTTTCATTTGAGTGTTATTTGTAGGAGTTTGGAAAGGAAAAAAACCCAAAGATTTTGATTAGCCATATTTCTTACACAAGATAGTATATTTGCATTTTTAAAATATTTAGGATCTACATTATCTAATGTACTTTTTTTGTGTTGAAAAAGAAAAAATACATTGCTACAATTTAAAAGTGTACTGTTCTCTTTTTCTTAATAATTATTGATACCCACAAAGATTTAGCATATTTAGGATTTGAGCCCTGGAAAATAATTACCATCAAGGAAATGATTGGTTTGCTTAAGGAAAGGAACAAAGACTATATGCTTTATCACCTCTATAGCATTTGTGAAAACTATTTAGGAATTGATTAGGAAGTGATCAGCTGGTTTCACAGTATTGAGAATTAAATGATCGCCATATTTTATTTTTATTTTCCCTTTTTTTAAATTGACTTTTAGAGAGAGAGAAAGGGAGAGGGAGGGAAAGAAACATTGATGTGAGAGCAAAACATCAATCCCCTGTCTCCTGTGCACTCCCTACTGTGGATCAAGCCCAAAACCCAGACATGTGCCCTGACCGGGAATTGAACTGACAACCTTTTAGTGCACAGGAAGCTTTCAAAAATATTTAATGAATAAATGCTTCATTATTAATCTTAGGTTATTGATATTTATTCATATATGATTATTATTTTAAGGTAAGAGAAATCCTAATTTTTGAGAGCATAACTTATATACATCTCTACAGTATTTATTTTAAGTCCAAAGCACTCTAAAACAGAACTACTGATCCCTCAAAACTTTACTAATTGGTGATAGAATATTCATAGGGATTTTCTAATCATAATATCCACAAAGACTTCCGGTGGAAAGTAAGAAAATTTGTGATTCTTATTTGATCCTCCCTCATGATTAGTTGACTTGGCTTTCTATTCCCAATAGTTTTGTCATAGTAACAACTGGGTTTAATAGCCAAAGAATCGCTGCCAAAAGCTTTCATTCCATTAAGTTCCCTACTTTGGTGTCGTAGATTTCCTCATGTAAGTTTCTGGGCAGAATAGAACATCATGTCTCATGATGCTTAGAAAGTCTTTTCCTGTTTTGAATCAAATTTGGTGATAATGAGAATTCTAGCACTAATGCTTGTATTATATTTTATAGGCATCCCCTTTCTACTGCCTCGCACCTCTCTTCCTTCTCAGCCTCCCTCTAGCTAGAGAATAGATGACTAGCTGTTTAAGTCTAAAAAATTAAATCTGGATTGAGACTATACTACTTCCACTATGTGTATTTTTAAAACCTATTTAAATTGACTACATTTTAGCAAAATTAATGTAGCTCTTTAATTGTCTAGTTTTTATTCCATCTTTTTCTTTGTAACTGCTCTTTTTGGAGTTGTCAATTTCCCTAGCAACAATCAACTAAAATAGCCAATATTCTGAAAATGAGGACATTACCATTTCTATATCATCTCAGGCATGAGCAATTAATTTGAATGAAGGCTGATAATTTAAATGTTTCTAAATTTAAACTTCACTTACCCTCAATGCACATTAGTTACTAGTCAGTACTTACTCTGGCACAAGTGGTCTGTGCTTGTCAGTCATTTTGTGTCCATTTGTTTCTAGGAAAGGTGAAACAATTACAGTAGCAAGCACTTGATTTTGACACCAATAAATCCAACATGTTTTAAAAGTCATTGTTACATCTGAAAATGATAGTGTTTCACTCGTTTTTTAATACTGATGTTGGGTGTGGTCCCTTAAAATAGTTATGAATAATGCCTATTGGTATTTTGCCATAGTTCAGTAGATTCCGGCTGAAAAGCTGTTGCTTCTGCTTAACTTGAAGAAATGTTCATTTTAAAATAGGTTTATTAGTGGACTCATAGTTGTTAAACTGCATTTTACTTTAAAAGTTAAAAGTATCAAATCAAATGGATTTTAGAGTAAAGAAGGAAAAGGAGTTAAGTAATATTTTTAAGACTTGCTCATTGATATATCTCACTTAATACAGACAAAACCCTTTTTAGAAGAACATTTTTGAAAGAACAGAAAGTATGGTCAAATGGTATTAAAATAAATGTATTGCTTTTTTATATTTTGTATAGAAAAAATTTGATGTGCAGGGCAACTTACTTAACCTCTGTTTAATTTTCACATCTATAAAATGACTGTCTCTAGCTGATAGAATTATAGTGAGGATTAAATGAATTAAAGCTTATAAATCACTTAGGAGAGCTTGCCAGTAAGTGCTCTATAATTGTTAGCCATTAATTACTGCTCCTATATTATTATATTTATATTTAACATTATTTATTAGTTTTGTCAGAGTTGAGTGGTATATTTGAATAACAATGATTAGATTTTATTTAGAAAAGACTCACTGATTTCTATCCAAAAGCTATTTGAGTCCTAACCGGTTTGGCTCATTGGATAGAGCGTCGACCTGCGGACTGAAAGGTCCCAGGTTCGATTCCCGTCAAGAGCATGTACCTTGGTTGCGGGCACATCCCCAGTAGGGGGTGTGCAGGAGGCAGCTGATCCATGTTTCTCTCTTATCGATGTTTCTAACTCTCTATCTCTCTCCCTTCCTCTCTGTAAAAATCAATAAAATATATTTAAAAATGTCTTTATTAAAAAAAAGCTTTTTGAGATGTTATATAAATCTGTCTTGAATCCTTTTGCGCTTAACATATTTAAATGGAATCTTTAAATGTAAATTTTCAGAATGAAATTGGGTATTTTCTAAACTCTTATGTTAGGATTAAAAGGAATGTTTAGATTGTGGAGGTAATTAAATATGGTTACTTGTGCATTAGCCAAGAGTCACATCTTGCTTGGTAGTGGTTTATTTTGTGAGTTGCTGTGCCAGCTTTTATTATTGATATAATAATTGCAATAATACACACTAACCTAAGCACCGGGGCCAGGATGATACTTGTCACTCCTCTTTGCTCCTCATTATCTTGCAGAGAAATCTGACAAAAGAGAAAACTGCCATATTCAACGAACATTTATACATTTAGAAAAACATGTCATTTGTTTGCAGAATAGTTCATTGTGAAGGCACTGTAAATATTGTACAAAGATACTTCACTTTTATGGTCTAGATTGATTTCTAATAAAAACTTAAGAATTGTCTTTTTTGGGAGAACTTGAAAGTATAGATGGGCATAATTTGGCTGCCTGCTCTTACAGATATTTCTTCTGTGGGTGTCCTCCTTTTCATAGCCACCCTAGTCATTCATGTTCTTGTTTATTACCATTTACTTGGATACTTGAAATAACCCGACTGATCTTACCTTTAGTCTTTTACCTTTTCTACTTCATCCTATGGATTCTGTTGTCACAACTTTCTTCTTAAAGGGCAAATCCGATTGTCATTCTGTGTTCAGAAACCTTCGGTGTAACTTACTGCTAAAGTAATGACAGATTCCTCAGCTAGTCATTGAAGGTCCCCTTCAGAATGACGCCCCCATCCCCAACACACACACACACACACACACACACACACATACACACACACACCCCACACTTCCATTTTTTTTTATTTTTTTTTATTTTTTTTATAAATATATTTTATTGATTTTTTAAAGAGAAGAAGGGAGAGAGATAGAGAGTTAGAAACATCGATGAGAGAGAAACATCAATCAGCCGCCTCCTGCACATCTCCCACCGGGGATGTGCCCGCAACCAAGGTACATGCCCTTGACCGGAATCGAACCTGGGACCTTTCAGTCTGCAGGCCGACGCTCTATCCACTGAGCCAAACCGGTTTCGGCACACTTCCATTTAGTTGGGGACAAATGAATCATGACAATCTAAGCTTTTTAGTTTTAAAAATCCTCCCAGTCACTGGAGCATGTGGTCTTGTCCCATTTCTTCAGAACATACAGTGGCTTACTCTGCTGAATCTTACAGAATCATGTGTCTCTTCTTTAGATCACAGTGATCCTGTACATGTCTTATCTTATACCATAGAAGCTGAGCTTATTAAGGTCAAGGACTATGCCCTGTCACTTAATATCCATTTTATAGCTCATATTATATAAAACAGACCTGACTGTGAAACTTGCCACCCTTCATCACAGGTATTAATTTTGCTTAGTAGTGCCTATGTATTTAATTATGTAAGTCATGATTGGACTTAGTCAAAATTAAATTATATCATGCTAACTTTCAGATACTTTTACTTTTAAATCTTTTAATGAATTTCAGGCTTTATGGAGAAAAAGAGAAGGCAGAGTTTGGAGGGAACAGGTTGGAGGTCCTTTTCATTGCCCTTTAAATCATTTCATAAAGCTGTCGTCAAAGTAAACTTAATTTAACATTGGTTGTGGCACATTAGGTCTCCCTCATCCCAGCCCTTTGCTGCCTGTTTCTCTTCTTTAGAATCTGCAAGATGCTAAAAAGAAAGAGAATTTAACTTATTTTTAGAAATTATACATCCCTTATCAATAAAAATTAACTGGTGATTTTGACAACTACTAGTTAATGGTTATAATATTTGGTATTTATAGCTTTTTCTTTTTTCTACAGAAAACCATAGGCAAAATTGCAACATGCTTGGAATTACGAAGTGCAGCTTTACAGGTAAATAGGTTTTTGCCCCTCTTTCTGATATAAGGAAACCACCAACTGTTAGGTCTGCAAAGTTAAGGAAAAGAAATTATTATGAACTATTCTAATGAAACATTAGGCATGCCTACTAAGAGCAATATTGTCTCAGGAGGGTTTTATAGCAATAGGAATTCATGAGTTAAGCTCATATGAAAATATTTAGTTCATTTTTTTATACACTAGAACTAAAAGATATAACTTTAATTTTTTTTTCTGTTATTATTAGTCTGAATGTTCCCAAAATACAACAACAAACAAAAATCCGCTTCAGACTTGTCATTTTCTACTTTGAAAGCAAGAAATAGATTCATTTATTTTGGCTACTTTGGGACTATTTAGTTCTTGCCACTTAAAAGACATCGGGTATAATGAAATCTTTATAATAAAAAGCTGTAATATGCATATTTTGAATTCAGTCCACACAGTCCCAAGAAGAATTTAAACTGGAGGACCTGAAGAAGCTAGAACCAAGTAAGTTTTTCAGTGATACTTGTTTCAAAAAATATCCATTAGATATATTAAGATTATTTAACACAGCCCTGACTGGTTTGGCTCAGTGGCTAGAGCGCCGGCCTGTGGACTGAAGGGTCCCAGGTTCGATTCCGGTCAGGGGCGTGTGCCTTGGTTGCGGGCACATCCCCAGTGCGGGGTGTACAGGAGGCCGCTGATCGATGTTTCTCTCTCATCCATGTTTCTAACTCTCTGTCCCTCTCCCTTCCTCTCTGTAAAAGATCAATAAAATATATATTTTTTAAAAAGATTATTTAGCATAAATGCTTAGTTGATTTATTTCTGTTAATATCTTGTCCTGTGTGATTTTTTATGCTTTTATAATTCTTATTGTATTTATAGTAATTTTTATTTGGTTTACCTTCATTTAGAACAGTGATGGCGAACCTTTTGAGCTCGGCGTGCCAGCATTTTGAAAAACCCTAACTTAACTCTGGTGCCGTGTCACATATAGAAATTTTTTGATATTTGCAACCCTTCCTCTGTAAAAAGTCAATAAAATATATTTTTAAAAAATAAATAAATGCCATTTAACAAAGAAAAATCAACCAAATCGGCCTGCGGACTGAAGGGTCCCGGGTTCGATTCCAGTCAAGGGCATGTACCTGGGTTGCAGGCACATCCCTAGTAATTGCCTCACCTATATGTTTTAGCCTTTATTTTGTTTTAATCACGGTAACAAGACTACAGTTACTTTGGTAAGCATTTGTAGTCATGCCTACTGGAGAATTTAAAATTATAGTCATTGGTGTCCATTTATACCATGACATCCAAAGCTACAGTCCAGCTGTTTGAGCTGCTCTAAAAAATATTTTTTTTTATTGTCCTCATTTTCTTTTCCTTCTTGAAAGCTCTTTTGAAGTAAACAATTTCTTCAAATGTTTTGGTGGTTAGGATGCTGCTAAATAAAGCTTTTTTTGCTGGTTCAAATGAATGGTCTCTTAGAGAAAATGTTTGCAGTCTAAGCAAAGGCACAAGTATTGAATACCACCATAGTCAATATTAGGGTGCTTTCATCACCCCAGAAAAAAATTTTGTACCCAGTAGCATCCACCCATTTCGCCCAACTCCCCAATTCCCAGCCACTAGTTTAATTTCTGTCTCTAGATTTGCCTGTGTGGATATTGCTTATAAGTGGAATCATATAATATATGGTCTTTAGTGACTGGCTATATATACTATTGTTTTAAGAAAAGCACATTGGTAGCTTTAATGGTTATTTAATGGTTATATAATGTTTCTAAAGAAAATTATAATCAATTTTTCAATGATAAGCATAATTAGGACTTTGGCTCCTTATTTAGTCACTATTTTCCATTACATTTTTGTTTGTTTGATGTTTTTTTCCCCCAGTTTGTTTCCAAATAAAACTTTAAAATCAAATAGATATGTAGGATGACTGTAAACTGTTTATCCTTAGGTCTTTATTATCTCTCCCTCTAAACATGTCCAATTATTTCTCCTATTGCCTGAAAGGATCTTTCATGGGTGACCATGGTTACCAGTGGTTAGAGTAGCAGCTACCTAATAGCATTCAGGTATATCCACTCAGTTGCAGTTTGCTAACTGACACGTGCCCATGACCTTACAGCTTATAAATGCCAGAACTGGGTTGTTTTTTTTTAATTTTGTTTAATCTTTATTGTTGAAAGTATTACAGAGGTCCCCTTTGTTTTTGTTTTTCCCCCATTCACCTGGTCCACCTCACACCCACCCCTCCCAAGCCTTCACCACACTATTCCAGAACTTGGTATTGACCAGGGTTCTAAGTGGCTCCAGAGTCTGTTTCCTCCACTGCACTCCATATTAATACCGGTAACGTTAGAATATCGACATCAATCCTAACTATCTCCAGTTCAAGCTCCTGAGAGCTTATTGACACACATATTAGAAGATTGGACTAAAATCTGCAGTAGTCTTCTATTCCTTGTACTTTTGTTTGCTTTTTTTTTTAAGATTAGGAATGGAAAGGAAAAATAGCGTTATTGGGATTCATTCTGTTATATTTTGAATTCATATAGTTCTTTTCATGTGGACTTCTCCCTCCTTGGTACTTACTAGCTTTTTAGATGACTTTAATTTGCTCTTGCCTCCTAAAAGAACATCAGTGTGCATATTGTATCTCAGTAGGATATGCTCTGTAATTTTGATTTGATTAAAGCTAGGTACTTGTGAGTTAATAATTGTATCAGAATCATTTCCTACAAGTTGGTGTTTGATACATTTTAAGTTAAGTGTACTTAGTCCAACTAGCCTCTGCCTCTTCTAAGACTGTAGGCGAAGGAAAATTAATGAATGACTATACCTTTCAATATGTGGACTTGGTTGCTTTATTTTGCTAATGTATTTTTCCTTCAGGTTTTGAAATCTCTCGATAATCCTGTCTGAAATATACTAAAACTAAGATCTTGAAAGTGCTAGTCATTTAATTTTCTTACGTTAATCCTTAGTAATATCAACATATCACATTTCAAATCTCTGCCACTTCCCTTTGTTTAACCAATTCAGCTGTACAGTCCGTTCTATTCCTTGAACAAGTCAGACTCGTTCCTGCCTCAGAGCCTTTGTTGTTGCTCTCGCCTGTTCTCTAATACCTGGAAAGCCCTTGTCTCAGAGCTGCTTAGAGACGGTTCCTCTCATTCACGTCTCCTAACAAGTCAGTTGGGAAAGGCCTACCTTGCCACCTTAGCTGACGTTCTCTCCTCCTCCACTTGCACGGGCTTCCTGTTTGCGGCCTTGATCACGCTAAGCGCAATCTTACGTTACCTTGTTAACCTCTTGGCTCATCTATTGTCTGCTTGTCCTCACTGTGGCCTATGATCCATATGTGAGGGCAAGAAACCTCTGTCTTCATCACTGCCATATCTCACACATCATGGGACATTGTGGACATTCAAGGCACATTTGTTGAGAAGAAGAGAGTGAGAGGAAGGATAAGGGTGAGAGTTGGAGGGAGGGAGAGAGAGAGAATGAGAATGAATGAGAACCTAGACACAAGTCTCAGATTTCTCTCTCACTGAAGGACTTAATAGGGGTGCTATATTATAAGAAGTCTGGTAAATACATCTCACTCCTGTTGAAGTCATATAATTGCAGTCTGTGCACTGGGATTTCCTTCTTTGAGATGACAGTACGCCATACCTATGTTAGCTTTAAGCTGCAGGACTCCAAAATTAGGCTGAATAAGATGAATGTAAAGTCCTGGGAACTTTTTGGATTGCCCAGTTAATGCCGTTACTTCACCTTCATATAATTGCAGGTAATTACTGGAAACCCATAAGGCTAGATATGAAGCACATACTTATAGCACCTCTCCAACGTAGGCAGAAGAGTAGAACTCCTCTCTGTAAGTTTACATGCCAGAATGTAATCATTGAGCACAGCCATAGTCCAGGAGGTGGTGCCATAGCGTGTGGTTTCAGACTTCCCTTGAGGATAAGTCATTCTTTATGTTTGTGTGCATGTATGTTATGTATATGTATGTATGTAATAACCTTTATCATAAATGATAATGTTTATGTGTATAATACATGTGTGTATACAGTAAACTTTATAAATGAACATTATAACCAGGTTTACCAAACTTTACCAGTTTCATGTAGTTGAGGGGAAATCTAATGACATAGACTAAGACATGTTCATCTACCTCTGATTGGTCATCTTTGATGTCAGTCTGAATGTCGTGCTCCAGGAAGGAGGCATTATTTGTCTGTTCCCATGTTTCACCTGGAACTTTGTGCACAGAACTATTTGGGGGTTTGTTTTCCATGAGGCTTGGAGGCGCTGGAACTTATCCTCTCCTTAGAGAGCTGACAGAGCTTTGAAATTATCAGTGGCTGGAGCATCCTACGGAGATTTCCATTTGCTAAGACCTCTAAGTCCACGGACAAATACACGATAAGATTGGCCATTTTCAAAAATTATTACTTTGCAGAGAAAATTGATTAAAAAACAGTCATTTGTGGTAAAATTTTAAATTTGATTCATAGAAGAATTCATGTTCCTTTCTCTTTTTGTTCTAGTCCTAAAGAATATTCTTACCTATAACAAAGAATTCCCATTTGACGTTCAGCCTGTCCCCTTAAGGTAAAGTAAATACGCACCCATATTTGTTTTCTTATTTTACACCTATTTGTGTCAACATTGTTTATCTCAGCATCTTACCTGGGAAGTGAGCAGCTGGGAGGCTTCCCTGGAATACTTGGTTTTGTACTCATTCTATGTCTGTCCTTTTGCATGTAGAAGAATTTTAGCACCTGGTGAAGAAGAGAACTTGGAATTTGAAGAAGATGAGGAAGAGGGTGGTGCTGGAGCAGGGTCTCCTGATTCCTTTCCTGCTAGAGTTCCCGGTGGGTATCTTTGTTTTAAAATAGTCATAACTAAAAAAAAAAAAAATGAAATAAAATAAAATAGTCATAACTTAATCCCAGGTCAGGGTGATTGGAACTGATTTTGGTTCTCGCTAGTGGGGAGGAAGACATCTCCAGAGCCCGTGTCAGTCTGAAGCAAACGTTTATGGCCATGTTATTGGCAGGAGCTATTTTGGAAGTGTGGTCTGAAAGTATCTTACTGTGTCGGGGTCCCAAGACCACCCTCAGGTTTGGTAATTCGCTAGGAGGACTCAGCATACAGTTGTACTCACAGCTGTAATGTATTGCAGTGAGAAAAATACAAGAACAGAACCAGCAAAGGGAAAAGGTATGCGAGCAAGTAGGGAAGCCAGGCGCGAGCTTCCGGGAGTCCTCCCTGTAGAGTCGAGTTGTGATTAACTCCCCCAGCGACAAATGGGGGCAGCACACGGAGATGTGTTTTGTCGGCCAGCACAGTGGGGACTCGGTGCCCGAGCTGGTACTGGGGCCGATCACATAGCCACCCTCTGCCGAGCACTGGCCGAAATCCCTCCTCCCAGAGGAAAGCAGGTACTCAGCAGAGACCGCCTTGTTTGCCCGGACAGCTTAGGCACAGTGGCTGTTCCTATCAGGGGCTGTGGGAACCCTCCCCAAATCCAAGTTCCTGACCTTGCAAGCAGGCCTTTCCCAGAGTAACAGTCTCGTTTAGCTCTGTTCACTCTTTCTGTGCACTGTCGTGGTACTTGTTTAATCAATCACATTGTGGTCATTACGCCTGGACCTGGGGGGTGGGGGTGGGTAGGAAAGCAAATGACGTAAAATATTGACTCTGGAATTACCAGTGGAGCTCATTTTTATTGCTGTTTCTCTGTTACCAGGTACTTTATTACCGAGGTTGCCGTCAGAACCAGGAATGACGTTACTAACGATCCGAATTGAGAAGATCGGTCTGAAAGATGCCGGGCAGTGCATTGACCCCTATATCACAGTCAGTGTAAAGGGTAAATAACTGTGCCTACATGTTTTCCCTCTGGTGACTTTTATAAAATGTTGTTTCTCATTGGGATAAGTGGGGGCGGCGGGACTCTCGTGTCTATGACAGCTCAGTTTTCATTCATTCTACAGTGAGGCCAGATCCCCGAGAAGAGGGCATCATTCCTTCTCCGAACATTTCTGAGAGATTTACTAAAAGCATTTTCCTATTATAACTTACACTCATGTTTGCTTTCGAGGTTTTTTTCCCTATGTCTTTTATTCTTAAAATTCCATCAAGGGTGCTGCCTAGACATATGCACTGTCTTCGTGGCAAAGACATCCTTCAGGAAACAGGTTTAAAAAATGTCCCCCACCTCCCAAGGGTGTGTGGTTCCCTTTGCACAGCCATGCTCTCTGGTCCCCTGGTGCCTCCATGCGAGGCCCTCTCGTTCCTGTCCAGGAGAGCCGAGCCCAGGTGGGCGAGAGTCAGGGCGTCGATGAATCATCCGTGGAGAAGGGAAATAGGACATATCCGTAAACATCCACACCCAGAACGCAGTCCCGGGGGACGCTAAAAAGTGGCGTGTTTCTTGTCCTGAACTATGTTACCAAGGTTATTAGACATGGTTAGTCTTAGAATTTGTTTTTTAACTATCCAATGATTGATGCCTTGAAAACAACTTTTTCTGTCTTTGGTTTAAGAGGGGAACCACAGCGGTTGAGTTCTTTTGTTGCATCGCCACGCATTTTATGCAGAACTTTATTGTAAAGCACTCTGTGGCCTTTTAAAAATAATGACTGAGTGATTGAGAATGAAGTTGTCATACAGTTATTCAGAAATGACAACACAGTTAATCCAACCCACAGTTAATCTGCAGTTTGAGGCAAATCAATGAAACAGATCTGGACTGCAATGAATTGGAGGGAGCTTTCACCAATGGCAGAAATAACTTCAGACCCATGTGGGTTCATTAGTACCAAATAAAAGAAAAAGGAACTCGGCCACGGAGGAAAATTGTGACTTGGAGAAACCATGATCCACAGCACTAGTGCGGTGCTGCCTTATCTCCTGATGTGTAGTTATCAAGTCCAAGGTCGACTGGAAAGCATTTGTGCCCGGCACTGTTCATAGGCCCTTAGCAAAGCTGCATATCTCATTTGGGAATATACACGGTAAAACACACAATGTCATGATACCGTGATAGCTATTATGCTACCTTTGCATCCACCTTGGACTGAAATATGTTTTTGTGTAAATATCTTTAGGAACTGAAATAATTAAATGTGCTAAATCGTTTTAAGTCCCTTAAGATGGGTCTGTGGAGTAAAACACGGAGGAGTCCTTACGCGAGTCCCCATTGAATTTGATTAAACTGGAAGATTCCCGGCTCCAGGAAATTAAAACCATGCTCCATACATAGTGCACCATCTGGCTGTTGTAAATCAGGTTATGTTACAGCAAATGGAACCAGAATGTATGTTATATACATGCAAAAGCATTCACGTATGGAGAGGTTTCATTGGCAGCTTTCATGTCTGATTGGTCCTCCGACTTGAATAGAACAGGGGAATTCTGCTAGAGGTCAGTTCACAGGCCCTCCCATGCCATGCACTTGATCAGGTGGGAAGTAGGGATATTATTCACATTCCAAAGTTATTACACACGGGAACATAATGGCCTGTTCCCTGGGGAAGACACAATGCTCCTTTACCTCTGAACTATAGGATCACATTGTGTGCTTTCCAAGCTTCCTTAGGTACCCAGTCATGGCAAGGCTTCCTCTGCTGGTCCCTGAGGTCCCCCCCTCGCTCCTCAGCTCCCTCCACATACCTCTGGAGACCACAGGTCTTCCTTCAGGTGGCCGCCCACACCAGGTGGGAGCTCCCGTTAGCTGGGGGTCTGCCGGCCTCTAGGAAACAGAATCCAGGGGGTTCCTGTGTGTTTGAGTCTGTGCATTTGAAGGCTGCTGAGCAGAAACTCTTTTCCTCTCTAGATCTGAACGGCATAGATTTAACTCCTGTGCAAGATACTCCTGTGGCTTCCCGAAAAGAAGATACATACGTTCACTTTAATGTGGACATTGAGCTCCAGAAGCATGTTGAAAAATTAACCAAAGGTGTGTAATCGTCAGTAACTGACCCCTTGTGCTCAGAGTTCTCCTCTTGTTCATGTGTGTGGGCCTGGTGGACCTAGCAGCGTTGGAAAAAGTAAATGTCACATCGTGTTTATGGAATTGAATGAGATACGTATTTATATTTAAATGTGGGGAATCTAGTTGTATAATAAATAACACATAATAAAGCAGTCTTCCATAGTAAAATCTTATCATCTTTAACAACAGAATAGAATGAAAGCTTTCTCATAGGAAGGGCTGCGGAAGCAGGGCTCCGTGAAGATTAAGGCTCTAGTAGCTGAAAGAAACACTTTTTCCAGTGGAATCTATTGGGCAGACAGACCCTGTCGTTTGCATTAGTTGGCAGGAGGATGGGAAAGGACACAAGCAAATGATTAAAAAGGTGAAGTCACATTTCCAAGTTGCACGGTTCTCGGGAGGAAACGTTTCTCTTGCCTTTGTCCACCGGATGCCAGTGTTCTCTGAATAGAAGACTTCGGAGCCCCTTTACCACCGGAGATTCAGTTGTGGTGTTTGCAATGTTCAAACCCCGGGGGCGGATCGCACAAAACACACATGTGCCGCCCTGACCGGCTTGGCTCAGTGGATAGAGCGTCGGCCTGCGGACTGAAAGATCCCAGGTTCGATTACGGTCAAGGGCATGTACCTGGGTTGCGGGCACATCCCCGGTGGGGAGTATGCAGGAGGCAGCTGATCGATGTTTCTCTCTCATTGATGTTTCTGACTCTCTATCCCTCTCCCTTCCTCTCTGTAAAAAATCAATAAAATATATTAAAAAATAAAAAAAGACACACATGTGCCTCTGGAACAGTTGCCACATCCCTAACACAGCGGTCGCCAACCTTTCACACCTCACTGACCACCAGTGGCTGGCGACCGCTGCTCTAAAAGATTTGATCTTTTCCTTCTCAAATCGGGTGCTGCTGTCCCTGTGTCCTAAAGGACGGTCCTGCCCGGCTGGTGTGGCTCAGTGGTTGATTGTCAACCTATGAACCCCAGGAGGTTGCAGTCAGGACATGGGTCCTGGTTGTGGGCTCCATCCCCACTGTGGGGCGATCTCCAGTGTGGGGCGTGCAGGAGGCAGCTGACCAATGATTCTCTCTCATCATTGATGATTTTGTCTCCCTTCCTCTCTGAAATCAATAAAAATATTTAAAAAAATAAAAGACTTGTCCTGCAGCGCTCCTGGTAGAGGGTGATTCTCTGAGTGTGAGCAGCTTCCTGGTGAGATGCAAATGCTTGGGCCCTCCAGAGTTTGAGAATCGCTGTGTTAGCAGCATAAGTAGGTAGGACGTGCTTAAGAAATAATGTCCAAGAAATGTCGGTGTGAAGTGTGCCTTCTGCAGGAAAATACAACAAAACTTTGTTTTCCATGGAACTCCATTGCTCTGAGAAATGTTTCTGATGTGGGGTGAGGGGGGGTGTTTCACGGGCTATTTGATTATGTTTGTTTTATTGGGCCGTGTTCTTGACGACTTGACTCGCAGGGTGTTAAAAATAGAACTGTATTCAGAAGTTGACTCCATTCATTTTTCCCAGCTTTGAATTCGTTATGTACAGTGACTCTAGTTTGAACTGATATTAATACTAATGAATATGCTGTACTTTCTTCACGTTTACCAGCATGTCAGCTCATCTTCCTAGGCTATTCTCATTTCACGGGTTGTTCTTCGATCAGTCTGGCTCAGAAGTTTTGCTAGAGTTTGGAGTGACAGCTACAGACATACCATCAGACCGTATAGCAAAGGTTACTTTATAAAATTATGCCAGTTGCTTGTTCATATGCTTCTGGTGATCAATGACAATGTATTGACGAGAATGGTGCTGTCCCTGGCTAATGCTTTTTCCATCCCTTAGGTGCAGCTATCTTCTTTGAATTCAAACACTACAAACCTAAAAAAAGGTTTACCAGTACCAAGTGTTTCGCCTTCATGGAGATGGATGAGATTAAACCTGGGCCCATTGTAATAGAACTGTAAGTGATGCGCGTATGAAATCAGTACTAATGGAATGGTGACTAGTATTTCTTCTTAGTATGTGACCTTGAAATAGATCGATTATCAAAGTATTTTAAACGGTGGTTTTTCTATTGTGGTTACAGATACAAGAAACCCACTGATTTTAAAAGAAAGAAATTGCAATTATTGACCAAGAAACCACTTTATCTTCATCTACATCAAACTTTGCACAAGGAATGACCCTGCCACAAGTAACCTGGAACTTCTGTGAATTTTACCACTCACTAGGACCATCGTAGCTCTGTAGAATCCTCTCCCTTCAGCAGGCAGGAAGCAGGCCGTGCCAGGCCAGCGGGCCAGAGGGAGCCCACTGCAAAGCTGCAGCACAGAACCCATGTCCAGCACGTCACTGACATGTAAGACTCCTTTGGATACAGGCTTATTGTAGGTTTTGAAACATGTTTTTACTTTTTTATTGAGTGTGCAGTTAAGATTCTCCTTTCTAATTGACCACTACTGCCCTGCTTCCTGGAACAACACTGTTGCGGGTAGGATGTGCTCATCTTCAAACTTACTACAGCAATAAGAATGTACTAGAGTTTACACGTCTATTCCCTTCTGCTCCACTGCGCTCTTTTGGTTTTTTGAATTCATGTCAAACTTTGGGCTGATGTGGGTAGGATAGTGTGGAACTGCTTTGGAGGGTTTGGACCAGTGATGCTGTCCCAGAAGTAAATTTCTAGGCTGCTGCTGGAAGGTGGCCTAAGTTCACCTGATCTCATCCTTCTCCTGCGTAGAGTGTGCCTTGGCCAGATCGGTACCCATGTGGGAGTGTTCCCAGGTAGTGGCTGTGATTTCCCCAGAGGACAAGATTGTTTCAGAAAGTGAGCATATTTTTAGTCGTGTTGATTTGCTCTTCTATATCACATTGTTATTCTTTCTGATAGTGATTCTAGGGTTAGCGCGGAACCATCTCAGAATAATTACCAATGTTTAGGTGGGTTAATAATGTCTTCTAAATCATGTAATCTAAACATAATTTGAGTCAGATGCTAACGAGATACTGCAGGAACAACTGCTGGTTTTCTGACAACTGATTGTGAAACCTGCATACCTCTTACAGCGACAAGTATGCAAAATTTAGAGATACTCTATTTTTTTTTTAATTTTTTTTTACATAGGTAGATAGGATTGCCATTTATTTCCTGTTTAGATATATCACCATTCATCCATATGGGAATATGCAGGTCATTAGCTTGTTATAATTTGACTATTTACATTATTTTTGACTTAATGGGGCATAAATAAAACTTTCATAGTATACACGAGGCGCCTGTTTGATACACAGAACATTAAATCGGGGTGGGCTTTCTGTGGGTGAGATGTAGAGCCCACATGTTTCATGTCACTACTTTCCATGACCAGTGCTGGCCCGCGGGGAATGTGGTGCAGTACTTGGCCTGTTTGTAAACTAGTGTAATAACCTGTCATACTGTCCAGTGGGTTTGCTTTTTAAAATAAGTAACCACAATTAAGTTGTCCCAGCCCTTGCACTTCAAGAGATTTAATCTTTCAGTTGTCCATTGGGTCAATTCTGTTTACTGAGATGGATGTTGGAAACTTAGGAGCCTGAAAGAATTCTCAGCCAGGTTTAGTCTGGTTTCTCATCTTGATTAGATTAATTTCAAAACGGTTCCGTCCACAGTAGCTGGAGGGGATGAGGAATTGCCTTAAATAACTTCGTTGTTCACTCAACTCTTGGACTGTGAGTTGTCAGCCCCCCAGACTGTAAGCTCCTCAGGGGGCAAGAACCACACTTCCTCCCCGTCATGTAAACTGAGGTAGGGGCAGCGCTCCGTACCCTGCTGGACTCAGGACCTTTTGTTTGATGTTGCTGACAAGACCTAAAAAATTCTCTCAAAAAACCTACTATTAAAATGTAGCAAAACCGACATATTGTTCTTTCTCTTTTCTCATAGACCGTAAGACATGTATATCAAAGTGTTAATTTATATGAAGCATCTGCTACTGTTCACGAAGTATGTTTTATATGAACTATACATGCCTTTCATCAGTATTAAAGAAGCTTAAATTGAACACTGTGTGAGTAGCTTAGCTTTAATTCAGAACTGAATGAAATAACAAAGCAAGTGATTGTCTTGAAGCAGTAGACACAGAATACTCCACATCCCACAGTAAATTATTTAAATTTACTTTCAAATGAAAAAAAAAATCAGCCATTGAACAATAACCACAACTGTAGAAATGCTTTCTGGCTGAAACATTGCTGCTTCATAAATGAGATGATTTTTAAAACCACGCCCAGACACACAATGACTGGAGATGGCTTCTGCAATAGATGTGGCTTTCGAGGTGGCCGAGTGTGACATAACTGAGGGATGGTCCCCTGCCCTTTCTGGATATTGGGAGCTTGTCTGGCTCCACTGCCAAAGTGATGCCACCAGAGGGCTGAGAGGTGGCGTCCTGGCGGGGTCAGAGGTGCTCAGGTCGGTGACACAGGCATTCTCTACAGCTTACTGACTTTCCAGGAAGATGAGGTAAATACCCCAAAAAGCTTTAGGGGCACAAAGACTCCAGCTTAGATTGATTTTAAAATAGGTTTAATTTACTTTTCCTACTTGTCTTCCTAGCTGGTATAATCTACATTTAAATGCTATTTAAAAATAGAAGTTATATTAACTTCATCATTATTTTATGTCCTAAAAGAGATTGAAATATTCTATTTGTGATTTACTCTTATTTTACATGGTTAAAAAAAATAACTTCTGCTATTAACTATGGAGTTCTTCTCAAATTTCTTCTATTCTTGATATTAAGTGGGAGGACCTGTTGATGGAATTCTTTTGCTGAAGATATGTTGCTTATGAATTTTGAAAGGGTTATCTTCTTTCAAAGGTGCTTATCTTTCTAAAGTGGTATATGTGTTAGTGGTTTAGTATGAAGGAAGATTTGGTTTCAGTGAGGCTTTTGCTTTCTGTAATCGGGTGTTCTTAGTGGAGTAAATGTCGTAACAATGACAGGCCCTGGTGTAGGTAATATATCATAGACCTTCAGAGAACTGGAGAGTATAGTCAAAAAGTTAACAGGGATATCAGCTTTTTATCATTTTGATTTAATCTAAATCTTAAACTTCTTAAAATATACTATTAAGTTACTATAATTTAAAGGGTCTAAAGAGTTGGTTCATAAGAAACATTGTTTTAAAACCATGGTGTAGCCCTGGCCGGTGTGGCTCTGTTGGTTGGAGCATCATCCCGTACACTGAAAGGTGCAGGTTTGATTCCTGGTCAGGCCACATACACAAGTTGTGGGTTCAATCCCTGTTTGGGGTATGAACGGGAGGCAACCGATCGATGTTTCTCTCTCTCTCTCTCTCTCTCTCTCTCTCTCTCTCTCTCTCTCTCTCTCTCCCTTCCTCTAAAATTTTAATAAAAAATTAAAATAAATAAATCCATGGTGTAGTAAGAGTACTTTTTAAGTATGGTGTTAACTCAAATTCTTAGATATACTGATTTTTAAATACAAATGCCAACATTCAAATATTAACTGTGGAGAAGAATCAGTCAACAAAAAGAATTGAGGTCAGCCCGTGGTTGCTGACCTAGGGCATGTTACAAGCCTTCCAATCTTAAATCATTCTTTCTCATAGTATTCTACTCTTCTGATGGTTTTTGCCATAGTCATTGAAAATCATAGGCAAGGTATGGGAGAAATAATAGACTTTACTTTTTTTAATAAAAGAAACTTCCTTTTATGGTCACAAGACATGGCTTTCATTTTTCTGTTGTGCACCTTTTTTTTTAAAAAAAAATCTATATTTCAGAGAAGGGAGAGAGAGATAGAAACATCAATGATGAGAGAATCATCGATCAGCTGCCTCCTGCACGCCCCACACTGGAGATTGAGCCTTCAACCTGGGCATGTGCCCTGACCAGGAATTGGACCTTGACTTCCTGGGTCACAGGTCAATGCTCAACCACTGAACCAAACCAGTGGGCTTCTGTTGTGCACCCTTAATGCACAAATGGCAAAAGCAACAGAACATCAGGTTAGACCAGGGGTGGGCAAACTTTTTGACTCGAGGGCCACAATGGGTTCTTAAACTGGACCGGAGGGCCGGAACAAAAGCATGGATGGAGTGTTTGTGTGAACTAATATAAATTCAAAGTAAACATCATTACATAAAAGGGCACGGTCTTTTTTTTTTTTAGTTTTATTCATTTCAAGCGGGCCGTAGTTTGCCCACGGCTGGGTCAGACACTCCTTGCTACTGCTGTAAACTCATCTTCGGAATGACCCAGGCAGGTATCACAGAACGCCGTGAGTGCTGTCAGATGGCCCATGGCTGCTCTGAAGTGAAGGAAGCCCTCAGTCCCGGTGCCTGGATGACTGAGGCCGAACCTGCTGAGCAGGGAGTAACAGGGAACTTGGTGCTGGGAGGCCGAGCTTTCATCTTTCCCAAATGGCACAAGTCTCATGAGAAAACAGTCGAATGAATCAACAGACTCTTGGGAAACATTAATAACCAAATTTTAATGAACTTCCACTACAAAGAACTTTAGCAAGAGGGGAGATAAAGTTCAGTGATTTCTTAGTAAACATTTTTAGCGTAACAGTCCTTGCGACCAGATACTTTAAAAATTCAAGCTTATAAACACCGTTGCTCTGCGTTCAACTGGTGTCCACTAAAAACAGGATAATAAATGGAAATACATGTTCTTATGGCATTTCCACAGGAAATGTTCATATTTTTCATGACGTTCTAAATCATTGAACAGTTACATATGCTACACGAACTAAGACACAGGTATTCTTTATTGCACATTTCAAAGTTGGGAGGAGGCTCTAGCTCACGAGGTGATTTTCATTTAAGGGGAGAAATGGTATTTTTTCATTGTTTGGCTCAAAAATGCACACTGCCGGGGCAGCTTAGGTCTAAAAACTAACTTTATTGAAACTTTTGGATTTGAGACTGTAATGGATAGTGCACAGTCCACTTCCTCTCCGGCTGCATGTCGGAGTTACGGGCTCTGTTTCAAGGTCTGGGAGGAGCCCTGGCTGCCGCTCTGAGAGGCAGGTGGGGGCTCCTCTCTGGAGCCAGGAGGCAGTGAGTCTCTTGCAGCAGGTGAAGGGTAGTCCGGGGGGCCGTGGCTCGGGGGCGGTAGTCGGGGGCCAGGGGCGAAGTACTCCCGAGGGCCAGGAGAGCCTCCAGGTCTAAAATGAGGGTGTCCCGGTACAAATCCTCGAGGGTCGAAAGGCACGTCCCGTTTCCCCGGTGGAACGCCCGGTGCGTATTCCCTTAAGCCTAGAGGTGGCCGGAAACCAGGACCTGGGAAAATAAAAACGGCGTCACGTATGAACATATCTACCTGTAGGTGATTCCAGGAATGTTCATCTTTCATTTCTCCCAACCCTAGAAGTCAGAGGGTGGAAGGCCTACTGTCTACATCAGTCACACTGAGGCTCAGCAGGTTTAAGTGACAGGCCTCTGGCCGGCCAGCCATGAAGCAGCACAGGCAGGATTGCACAGGGCTCTGCCTAGCTTGTGGTTTTTCTACGTCACAAGTCTGCCATCTTTACCTCACAAGAGCTTGGCTTGTATTTGACCGATTATGAGAAAAAGGGCTTCACAAGGTAAAGAAATTTTGGTAAAGGAAATCCTGTCTACTGCTGTATCAATTACAAGTTCACGCGGGGCTCAGCATCACAATCAAGGTGCTTGCCCCTCTGGGAATGCCTTCCAGCTCCACCTAATTAAACTCAGCAATATCCACGAGGTAGCTATTCCACGCCACCTTCTCTTTAAAACTTCCTTCCCATTTATTCCCAAGGTGGGGAGTGAGGGTTTAGTCTTCCCTTTATACTCTGACCCATTCACACATATGGCGTATGTAGCTGGTCCTATAGGACTCTCTGAGCTCTCGGAGTTCGGAGAGTAGTGAGTTCTATCCACCACAGAGCTGGGCACGCAGCCCCAGATGTTCAATGAACATCTGCAGCAGTAGTATTTCTGGCTTCCTATAAGCAGCCCCTTTCTGCTGTCTACAAGAGACCATTCTGCCCACCCCAGTGGAGGGAGATTATGCAGCCCCCCCCCCCCCCCCACCCCCTGCATGTGTCCTAAGAAACTTTAGGACAAGTTCAAAGGGACTCCGCCAGCTTTACCCTTTCATTGCAGAGCCCGCGATAGTAACTGTTAAAATCTTAGCAAGGGGCACACAGAGAGGTGGTTGGCAAGTCCATCATCATACCAAATGGTGGAGGAAATGGCCGAGGCCCGAAAGGCCTGCAGAGCTGAGGAGGTGGTCCGTAGCGAATGGGCGGCGGTAGAGGGCCCCCCATGGAGGAGCTCATGAGGGGCACACCCGGGAAAGGAGGGGGCCCTTCTGCAGCCATATTCACCTGCAGAGCAGAAACGGTTCAAGTCTGAAACACTCTGGAATGACAGACAGAAGCACCAACACCAGCAAAAGCTGAACCCCAAAGAAGCAGATGCCGGGCACCTGCCAATGGGCAGAACCAGTGCAAGAGACTGCCCTCCTCCCATTGGTCCCCACTGGCAGCCTGGCAGGCAGCACGGCACAGCAGTGGAGTTTTGCTGTGATCATGCTGCTACTGGTATGTCCAAGTGGGAGGGGGGGAATCACACCATGCTATACACGGTGATCTACTTCCAAGGCATCCCCTTCCTCCCATATCCCTCCCCTCACCACAACAGCTCATTGTTTCCATACGAAGAATGGAGAGAAGGAAGGGAACAAAAATCCATTCACTACACGTGTCATCATAGCTACTCTTCAGAGTACCTTCAATTTCCTTTCATCTAACTCTCAGGTCTCTAGGTCTCTAAGTACCATCATCTTGTTGTACATATCAAAGAGCACAGAGAGCAGCAGACACTTGCCGAAGGTCATCCAGCATGGGAGGCTAAGGCAGGAGTCAGGGTCAAGGCTGCTCTCCCCACCTCTGCGCCCGCTAACAAAGCAGGCTATTCTCTTCAAAGCCTTTGACTTAAAGGGGTCTTGGGTCTTATTCAAGCCGCCCCTGGAGAAAAGACCTGTCAGGAGAGGTGTGTTCTGGGGGTCCTGCACCGAACGGGAAGTGTTTTCCAACAGAAACAATGTTCCACGTTGGTGAAGTTAGGCAGTCATGGCGCTAATCCTCACCTTCATTCACCAGTGATACTGTACATTGTGAGATAAGGACTGATCTTTCCTCACGGGAAACTGGGTTGAAAATTCTAAATAATTAAATTGCATGTACTTCTATTTCAAGCTAGAGACGCCCTGTGAGGGATGACAGAGGACTCCCAGCGAGAGCCGCTACACGAGAGACAAGAGAAGACTCTCACGGGAACCTCATTTAAGGCTCTTGCCAGAACTGGCACAACAGTAATGACAGGTCTTCACTAGTCAGTGTTTCACCCCTGGCAAACATCCTTCTGTTACCAAGCTGTGATTTCAGGTTATTCAAATTAGGGTTTGCCTACTGTACAACTGGAGAGGGTCTTAAATAGCAGACTTCCCAGCACATGTACTGACGATGAGTTATGCACCACACGGTGGATTTACTTTCCTTGAGAGTGCTCAACACGGAAGCACACGATGTAAGGGTGGAGCGATGCCTGTGCACGTGTTTTAGTTACATATAGCACTCCAAACGGGTTAATCACCGAACCAAAACAGAAACCAGTCAACCGGTCAGATTTCAGCAGGGGACAAACACTCGCAAGTCCACGGCCAGAGGAAGCTCACACGGCCGTGCAAGTTCACGCAGGCAGGTTAGTGCCAGGGCCTGCGTGTCCTTTCCAGAAATGCACCGGGTGTGCCAAGCCCAGGGCAGTCCTCAGCCTCAGTACTCACTGCTCCTGGATGCTCAGCCAAAGGTGTAGTGCTGGGAGCTGAAGGGCCTTCAAACTCCTGGGGAACCGTTTGCTTTTTAAAAAATAAATGAGACAGGAGAGATATAACCGCACACACAGACAGTGATGGACGAGGCGCAGAGAGGGCTGCGGACACAGCGCAGTGCTTCCGGAAATACGTACCTTGCCCTCACCCACCCTGGAAGGGGAAGCGCTTCTTGGGCTGCTGTTCATCATGGGAGCTGCACCGGGGTCTGTCGAAGCCAGAAGATGAGTTAGACTTCCTCTGAGTTACATACTCTTTGAGGAAGAATAAAAACCCCTCTACCCCCTGCCTCCATGATTTTGTTGTTTTCTTAATATATTTGTATTGATTTCAGAGAGGAAGGGTCGGGGGGAGAAAGAGATAGAAACATCAATGATGAGAGAGAATCATTGACCGGCTGCCTCCTATACACCCCCTATTGGTGATCAAGCCTGCAACCCGGGCACGTGCTCAGACCAGGAATGGAACCGTGACCTCCTGGTTCAAAGGCTGAGGCTCAACCACTGAGCCACACTGGCCGGCTGCCTCCATGATTTTAGACCTTGAACACACCAGGTCCCTACCAGAGGCAGAGGGGCTCCCAGGTGCCTCAGAGCACTGGAGAGGAGGTGGAGGCTCGTCCACTGAACCTTGAGAAAGAAAGAACAGAGCCCTGGCGTGGATTTTCAGGAGGAATAAACCAATTGTGGACGGGGCAGGGCTCAACTCTGAAAGTAACATTAAAAACTGGGCCCCCAGCACCTATGAGGGGACATCACAATTTATGCCCAGACTTGGATAATTAAAGTAGGAGCTGTCTTAGAAAGAAGGGCAATAAAACCTGCGATGAACGGACTGGTTAAGGACCGCACACCGCAGGCTGATGCAGGAGTGCAGGCTCACCTTTTTCATTTTGCATGTGGCGACTTCCTTATCTTACCGAGTCTCATAGACATAGTTATGAATAGAAAAAAGACCTAGCATTTCATACTATAGTGAGAAATGATTGCTCAGAAATTATAAAGTCTTAAGGCTACTTTTGTAATATTTCAGAAGGGAACTCCATAGAAATCTATTTTACAGATAAAGGCTTACACATCACAGTAAAACATAAAAATAGACGCAAAAACAATATTATTTATGCTTTTACTTAAGTATAAATATACTTTACGTATTTATATGTAAGATAAATAATATTAGTGATAATAAATAGATGGTTTCTGTTCTAAAGCAGATCTTGCAGTAGACTATTCAAAATAAGTAAAATTAAGAAATTCTCTATGTTAGGCACAAATTCTAAAAAGTTTGCATTAGAATTCTCAAATAAAAGGGGAAAGTGCTCTTGAAACAGTTTACAGATAACATGAATACTCACCAAATTCACTTCTGGGCACATCTCTTCGACTGAGCGTGGCAGAGAGAGGTCTCGCGGGCGGGTCCCTCGGTGGCGGGGAGCATTCTCCACCACTCACGGGCGAGGGGCCGAAAGAGCCATTCTGGCTCAGGGGGCCTGCAGGTGACAGTCCCCCGTTACCACAGCAGGCAACCTCTTTGCAACCTCTTTTCTTTAACATGTTGCGGACGGATCACGAGAATTCTCGTGTTTTCTGTTCTAAGGCTTGTGGCCAATCACGAGAATTCTTTAAAAAGATATTAGCTTGTAAGAACATGTAATAAATAACTTCAAAATGCCATGGGTATTTAATTTTAAGGCGTGCCTTTAGCATTTATGTAAAACGTTTTTTGTACTCGTTCAACAGAAACTTATCTGGCCACTGGGTAAAGCCAGCAATAAAACTACTGGTCCGCACTGTGTTAAGCTCTTAGGCTTGTTTCTAGGGCATCGTTATATTACACACAGAAATAAAAAGTAACCTATATTCAGTTTGCACCAAAATACAGATTGCTGCCCTTCAAGAGCGCTCCCTACCTCTCCGTGGAGGGTTCTGTGCGCTGGGCCTCCCGGGCATTGGTTTTACAATCACAGGTTCTTGCAGCATCGCCATCTTCTGGGTCAATTCTAATAACCTTGAATATGGAGAAAGAACGGACATAAATATGAAATCGGAAACCAATTCTTATTAAATACCACACAGCACAGCCTTGAAGACCTCCAGGAGCTGACAAAACGGATCAAACCACGCACTTGTGTCTCAGGTTGGCTGCTTCCCTCTTCTCTTCGGCCATAGCTCTTTCTGCCGCACGCGCTTTGAGCTATTGGAGGAAAACGTATCCAAGTTCAGCTGTGGTCGACTATGCGCCAGATAAAGGGAAGGGAAAAAACCTTACCCAGTTCTCGTGCGCTTTCTTCTCATTAGCAGAAATCTGAAAAAGATAACACATCAAAAAATATGTTTATGGATTCATTACACTACCTGTTGGAGACCCCAAAGAATCCTGCAGCTGCCGGGCGGTATACCCACCTGGTCTTTAAAGGAGCGCTCTGTTTTCTGCAATTCATCCTCCAGCTCTTCGATTCTCCACCTAAGAATACACTTGCTTTTATCCGTCCAGCACAACTGAATTAGATGTTACATGATCCTACCATGTTCCCTTTACTCTAACTGTACCCTTACAGATTTCACCCTAACAGAAACGTATTTTACATGGTTATAATTAAGAGTACAATATAATTAAAACTAATACTACCTAATGTCCTTATTTATCGTAGCAGCCAGAGATTCCGAGTTGATACATTATAATTTCTTTAACTGTTCTTTAATATGTTCTCATATAAGCCTGCTATCAATAGCTCCCTCCATAAAGCTTCTTCCTTTAATTATATCCACGGACAATTACCCAGAGCTGAGCACTGGGCCCATCAATGTCACGGTCATTTTAAAGGTCTGATACACCAGACAGCAAACTGCTTTGCTAAAACAGCTCTTAAACCACCCAGCTCTGCCGGCTTGAACCAAGCTCCCTTACATTTACGTGTTGGGTGTTGGGAAATTGTTGTTAAACATTATTTTCCTTTGCTAAGTGAAAATTTTCCTTGTGTGAATTAAATGTACTCATGTCCCCTCACCATTATTTATGTGCCAGTTTGTTGTGCAAACTGAACAAGCACAAGCGGTTTTTGTAAAAAGCCTGAACTCACTTGTAGGTTTTTATCTCCTCTGCTGCCGAAACCGCCTTTTCATCGGCCGCTGACAGCCGCTGCTCCCTTTCTCGCCGCTCAAACTCCTCTTGGCTCAGCTTCCTAGGGAAGAGCCAGTCGCCGAGTGAAAGTGTGTCTCCTTTTCCCCAGCGCCTGTCCCAATGCCGCCACTCGACTCCTCAATGCCTCCCCTTCCCATCCTCTCAGAGGCTCAGACGTGCACACAGATTCACAGAGGGTTTCCTTCACACCTGCCATCTGGGGATGCAAACCAAGCTCTGGCCTTTGGCACATCGCCTGCATTTCCCAACTTCTCTTCGCAATTCTCTACTTCTTAACAAATAAAACAAAGAAATGATAAAACACTAGGTGGCCCACGGGCAACGTTCTGGGACTCGAGACAATGAAAGCTCATTTGCCTAGTGTGGGAAGCCAGGGCGAACCTGACCGACAGTCAGGTTCATCAGGGTAAAGCAGGGGGTGATTCCGATTCCTACCACGGGGAGACCTGTAACAACTACTCTTATTCCTGTCACGGAAGGGCTGTTTCTCAGCTGAAGACTGGCACCATGAGAAGACAGTCCGCTGAAGAAAGCCTTCAAAACACGTCTCCTGTCTGTGCAATTAACCACAGGCACTTCCACCCTTTAGGTCCCAATCCCACTCCCCACCTGCTTCAGTGGGATTGTGATAAGGAGAGAGAAAAGCCAAGGACTGGCAATGTCCATTGAAGAGAAAGAGACTCTGACTGCCCATAATCAGTGTACTATCTACGGGACGCTGGTTTTAACCCAATAACCTGCCAGCTCAAGCTGTCAATCTGCTGTAACATAAATGACAATGGTTGTAACATTTAACGGTTTAAAAACACTATTTTCTTGTTACACTTGGACCTCTCTGCACATAGTTCTGATTCAAAAGACACTTAACTTGAATCACTTAACTTAATTTTCTATGAATCAGAAGCAAAATGAGAGAAGCGCTATAGTAAAAAGGATTAATACCAAAGAGAAAAAGGTTTATGTATTCTTAACTTCCCATTCAATACTTCAAGTATTTTATGAATGGCTATAATAGACCGGTTACCCAGTAAGATGCTAAGATTAAAGTACGGACAGATACTATTATTATGTGCCACTCAAGCAAAGCTGACGGGGCATTCTGCAAGACGTGGTGATGAAAAACTAAAAGACAGGCCAACATCCTTGGCACGGTCACATTATGTAATGTTTAGTGTATTTGACTTATATATCTTCAATAGCTAAATATTCCTTTTTAGGGGCTCCAGTGGCGCAATCGGTTAGCGCGCAGTACTTATAAATATTCCTTTTTAAGTATTTACTAACAATAATGTATGTAAATCACTCAGAATTTTTCAAGACTATAGAAAGGGTAAGGATCATCAAAAAAAACAAACAAAAACCACTTCTGCAGCAGTAACTGTTAGTACCAACACCACTCCCCCTCAAATAATTTCTGACAACTGGTTAGAATGGAAAGAAAAATGCAAGTTATGGAAAATGAGGTAGAAAAGAAAAAAGGGAACCCTAACTTAATCATGGATGGAAAACCTTGGTAATCTTTAAAAAGGAGACAAAGTGATCGGATAGTCACGCCTTTAGTTAAGCGACCGTCTTGTTGCCAACGACCCGGGAGAACCGTACTTCTGCAGCGTCATCTCCTTCTGCTGGTAGAGCTCGTTCAGGATCTCCACCTTCTGCTTCAGGGTCTTGTTCTCCTCCTCCAGCCCGGCCTTGGCGGCCTGCAGGGAGCTGCGCTCGTCTTCTAACTTCTTTATTTGGTCTGCAGAGGAGAACACGTGTGAGCTGTGTGTGCACAAGGACTGGGCAACTTGAGGGTGGGAAACACGAACACCGGAAGCCATTCTTTCTCTTTCCAATACAATGATTATTTTTTTTTAAAAAAATTTTTTTATTGATTGCAGAGAGGAAGGGGAGAGGGAGAGAGGTAGCAACATCAATGATGAAAGAGAATCACTGATTGGCTGCCTCCTGCACACCCCCTACTGGGGATCTAGTCTGCATGTGCCCTGACCAGGAATCAAACCGTGACCTCCTGGTTCATAGGTCACTGCTCAACCACTGAGTCACGCCAGCCAGGCATCCAAAGCAATTCTTTGTCTTCCCAATATCTGGCAACCTACCTTCCAGGTTACATTTTGTGGACATCGAGGCTCTCAGCTTACACTGTAGAAGTTTTAGATCCTCTTCAACAACGGATATTTCCGTCTGTGTCTAGAAAGTGCAGCAGAGAGAGGTGTTCTTAAAAGGAGGCACAGTAAGGACTCACAGGCACGGACGCCATTCTGTTCTACACAAAGGACGGTACCCGAGAAATGTCCATCATCTGCTTAATCTGATTTTTCATCTTCTCACTTCGGTCACCTAGGAAACAAAGAGGTTTCATTACTTCTTCCTCCCATGCTTTGTAACTCTGTTTTCTCGATTTCCCCCAAATGAAAAATGACTATGTTTAAACACTCAAAGTCAAAGCAAATGAAC
Organism: Myotis lucifugus; assembly: GCF_000147115.1. NCBI lineage: Eukaryota > Metazoa > Chordata > Mammalia > Chiroptera > Vespertilionidae > Myotis > Myotis lucifugus. Next base: position 285,229 of record NW_005871548.1, on the reverse strand, counting down.
CAACAGAACTGATTAGGCTACTTGACTTTTAGAGAGTTTGTGCAATAGAATGTTACCCATGCCATTCATGAGCAAGGAGGTCCATGCAAGGCAAAGCTCTCTCTTCCCTCTCACACCTACCTCCACCTGGTCAAGTATCTTCGTTAGAAAGACTCATTCCTCCCTTCTCCCCTTGAATCTGCTACCGGGTGGGGTTGAAAACACCCACTATGCGAGCAACATCCAACTCGGGAAGCAGCATCCAGAAACATCTCATCAGGAAACACGGCTACGCTTCAGCCTTGCTCTCCTGACCTAGTCAGTTCATGGCTCCCACCTCACTCTCAAAGTTGGTTGTGGGGCCTTCAAACCACGGAGCTAGAGAGATGATGCGCATTAAATCCCAGTGTCATCTCCGTGAAGGTGGGAAACCAGTTTCTCCTCCTGACCAGTGCTCAGTGCCCAGCACCAGTGCACATGTCTAGTTCTACTGAGATGGAAAAGCAAGACCAGTGCTCACTGCACGCCCACTGTCACACCGCAGCCCAGCCACCCACCTCTGCCCAGCGCACACAGACGCACACACAGACCCAGCGATGTGCGCCCACAACTCTGAAGGCGCATCGGTTACTTGATTAAAGACAGGAAGGCAGAAAGAGGACTAGCCTCCCCGAAACCCATCTTACCTCCCACTTCCCCGTTTGCTAGTTCATCTGATTCATTTCCTGTTTTATTTTGATGCTCAGATTCAGATTCACAGTCTAACCGATTCAACTGTGTGATGCAATTCGTCAAAGCCTAGAAAAGAAGCAAAATATTAGAAAGAACCTCCTGGTTGCGTGGGAATCCATGAGAACTAAACATGTGCTCGAGAGAATGAACTTACATTGATATTATCATCTTTTTGAGTAAGAGTTACTTCGAAATCTTTCTGAGACTTCTCAAATGATTTGATTTGCTCACTGAGCTCAGCGTGGGATTTATTCAAGTCTTTGATTTCCTGCTGCAACTGAAAAGTTAAAGCACACGAATTTCCAACAGTTAGGGCTTTGTACTGGAGACATCAGGACCACGTGACTGAGACAGGTTATTCTGGAGCCAGGCTCCTCTTTGCCCGTCCCCATGGGCTAAGGCGTCGGTTAAGGGCGAAGGGAGAGTGGCTCCAGCCCTCAGAAGCTGATCCAGTTTACTGTATCCCTCAGAAAATGGCAGCCAATTCAAAGAACTAACACCCAGTAAGAATAGAAGGGAACAATCTCAGTCTCCCAGACCCAGGCCATGTCATCTTCCCTTGGTCAGTGAAGCAGGAACTGCTTCCAGTGGTTCTCAACCTGTGGGTCGCGACCCCTTTGGCGGTCGAACGACCCTTTCACAGGGGTCGCCTAAGACCACCCTGCATATCAGATATTTACATGACGATTCATAACAGTAGCGACATTACAGTTATGAAGTAGCAACGAAAATAATTTTATGGTTGGGTCACCACATGAGGAACTGTATTTAAAGGGCCAGAAGGTTGAGCACCACTGGCTTAGACTAATTCTTTAGTTTGAGAAGCAAATCCACCGCCCCCTTGAGGCCAATTCAGGTTAATAACTGGTTGGTGTTTGAAGACAAAGACTAAGCACTCCGCTAGCTCTAAGAAACTGTACAGAAGAACAGAAAATCCAGAACAGATGGAGGACAAACACATGTACTCAATTTGGGGAGCACAGTTTAAACTCTGCATATCTCAGAATAGAATCCTGCATACATATTTCATTTCCTTAAAAACAGATCTGAGAAAAGATATTCAAGAGGCAATGGTATTGAGTTCTCTCGTTTACATAATCTACGCGCTAACTTTTCTTTACCTGGTCTCTCTTCTTCTTAAGCTTAGCATTTTCCTCTTGAACCCGATGGCATTCGGACTTCACCTTCTCTTCACTAAGTTTAGCTTCGTTAAGGGGCAATCTGAACCTAATGCGAAACACTCCTATTAATGAATTGATTCCAAAGGGGAAAAAAAAACCCCGCAAAGTTTCACTTTCCCAATTAGACATCAGATAGTTTTCAGTTGCAGATTCTAGCACAAATAAGTGTTTGCTCCTCAATAAAACTAAGACATTGTATTAATATCTTGCAGAAATTATAGGCAGCTTTACCTCTGAAAGTTCTGAGGCATTCATTGCAATAACATCCTTTAACTTCTCTAAAGATATCTTGTTTTCCGATATCTGCCATGTGGAAAAGAACACAAAAAATATATCAGGATTTCAGTAGGAACACTGGGATATAAGCTAAAAAAGAAGGGCCATCCCCTATGTATAGCAGGTAAAAGCAGGTGACCCAGCCTTAGCCTCCAAGAAAAGCCAAGAATGTAAAGAGATGAGGAAAGAAGAAAATAATTGGAGGCAATAGTGTTTCATGCCACCCACCACCTTCCTGTCTATGAGAATGTGGTAGAGGACCAGACAAAAAGGTGAAAGCAAAGAAATTGAAAAAACTTTCAAGCACACCAGTTCAAATCAATGGTTTTTCCTAGTAAGAGAGAAAAAGATCCCGAGGTCACTTTAAAAATTCTCTGGCCTGAACTGAAAATGGCTGGACCGGAGAATAGACAAACCTCACCTAGAGGAGACTTCCCGATAAATTATGAAGGATGCTGCCTCCCCAGGTTTGGGGGGCGAGGGGGGGGGCACCGCTTCCCCCTTTAGCTGTGGGTTGTGACTTCCAGGGCACAGCAGGCCAAGGTGGCAGAGGGGTGACTGTACCGGGGAGCAGCCTCAGCCAGGTGATCAAGTGTAACTGGGCGTGTGATATATGGGAACCCTCTCTCTACTACGTTGAACTTGAACTCTAAAACTGTCCTAATATTAGAAGTCTATTTTTAAAAAGAACCACACAAACAAAACAAAGCACTAGCACTGTTCAACTGGGCTAGTTTCTTAGTTGCTCAACATGTTTTGGGGGTTGAGCCAAGCAATATAAAAAGTACCCTGGGCCGAGGACAAAAATACTCCCTAGGACCGTAAGAATAAGAACTTGTGGTATTAGCATTTAAAGTTCCCAAGAAATGAACAGATGTAGGTTCAACTCCCCTGGCTTCCAATCTTACTCTAGTTACAACATGGGAAAATGCAGAGTTCAACTCACCCAATCTATAAAATAGCTTGAAAAATAAAATAGTTTGAAATCCAAGTGCTGGTGACACTTAGAGCGAAACTCTTACCAAGTCCTCATTCTTGGCATTCTGTTCTCTCTCAGATTCTAAAAGGAGACGCAGATTTTTTGCTGTATCGTTCAGATTTTCCTTAGTTTCTTCAAGTTCCTTGATTCTATGCTATAGAAAACGATATGAAGATTAATAATAATTACTTGTTATTTTTCTTTTGTTCTTTGAATGTATCCTCAAAATGACCAGGGATTTTTACCTTAAATTTAGTTGCTTCATCAGAGAGAATCATATTTTGTTTCTTGGTTTCTTGAACATGCTTCTTTGATTCCTTGACCTATTTAGATAAAGCATTCAGAATATAGAAATATAAATTAGAGTGCTCTCAAACTTATCTCCACCAGGTGGCCCCTTAAGAAAAAAGAGTAGTACTTTACACACATCATGGTTGCTTCAAATTTGAATGGTTTGTAGAGAATAATGGAATTTAAAAATATGATTTAAAAATAGCATAAAAACTATAAGACAGGAGGAGGAAATGAAGCTGGAACCATGGGGAAAAAAACTAAAAGAATTATACCTTCTGCTCATAATTTGACAATTTTTGTACAAGATCTGCGTTTTCTTTTTTGAGCATCTTCAGCTTCTCAGAAATCTGTTGTTCAGTGACTAAAAGAAAGGGGGGGGGGCGAATCCATAATTTAATTATGACTTCTAAATAAAACTGAATTACCCAATCTATTAGCAACAAAGACATCTTATCCTGCACTATGAAGGAAAAGAACTTCTTAGCATAACTATCAGCCTTTAAAAAGGAGAGAAATAAAGGTGTAAAATATTAAAATTTAAGAAAAATATAATAAGAACCTTTACTTCAATGAGTTTCCAATAAAAATTATTTCAGAGCTAGGAAATACAGTAAAATATTTTAGCTCTATATCCTTCCCTTCAGGAAACCCCTTTGTTCGCAGAAACTGGTAATTTCAACTATACATAACTTGCAAAGAGGAACAGACGAAAGTATAGCATATTGATTTGCATCTCCTATTCCTCAAATTACCTACTTAAATATATATATGTATATACACACACACACACATACATATATACTGTATTGATTATACCATTAGCCCAGGAACAATGTTCACATGTAATAAATTTGCATTCCATCAATATTTAAAGTCAATCTGCCCCAAATTAAACCAAGCATCTTCTTCCTACTGCCAGTTTGTTCCACCTCATCTCCTATCTCAGTGGGTAGCATCACCATCTATCTACTCTATCACCCAAACCACAACCCAGCATTAGTGAAACCTTCAGGAGTTAATAAGTCAGTCATATATCAGATGTCACTATATCTATTTCTAGCTTGTAAAACTCTTATCAAACACCAATAATGAGGAAACAGCACAATAACAAAACCAGCCTAAATATTTACCTTGGTACACATGACTCTTTACCTAAAAGAGAAAGAAATTAAATTAAATTTGATTTCATTATTAGAAATAATACAGTTCTAATATAATAGTCAAATCGTAACTACAAGAAAATTTAGTAACAGTGGTTCAGCTTAATGAGCCATAGGGTTAGAAAAAGGTTACAAAGCATTTCAAATGTAATTGATAGTGATACTTCATAAATAGTTTGATAGATAAAAGCAATAAGGCAAACACCTCATTTTGCAACAAAAGGTACATTTATATATCTATGGAATGAGCACCAATCTTATTAACTAAGCACCTAACTTTAAAAAATGAAAATGGATAATATTTTCATATTAAATATACTAATGCTTCATTTACCCGAAATAACTTGACAACCCCAAATTGCCAGAATGAGGTCTAGAAACAATGGCTGTTCAAAAAGACAAAATTAAAGGCATTGTCTTTGTACTAAGACATGCCTCTTCCTCTCACCAGAAAACATCTTGGGAATCCTATTTAAAGTTGACTAGTGGCTGAATTTAGAAGTCTAATAAATAAGCTAGATCATTCAGATTTTCCCAACCCCCTGAGAATAGTGGTCATAACCCTGAAAGGGAAAGGAGACTAGTGCAGGAAAATGCATGAACAAAAAGACAGGTAAGCCCTTGCCGGTTTGGCTCAGTGGATAGAGAGTCGGCCTGCGGACTGAAAGGTCCCGGGTTCGATTCCAGTCAAGGGCACTTGCCCGGGTTGCGGGCTCAATCCCCAGTAGGGGGCGTGCAGGAGGCAGCCGATCAATGATTCTCTCTCATCATCCATGTCTCTATCTCTCTCTCTCCCTCTCCCTTCCTCTCTGAAATCAATAAAACATAAAAATAAAATAAAATAAAAAAGACAGCCAACACCAATGAAGACTACACTGGGTTACTTTACAAGGGTAGTGTAGATTACATGCATTGATTTGTGTTCATGGTAGGAAGTGAAAAAGAAACAAAAGGGCCAGTGACTATAAAATATCCCTTGTACCTATGAGGCAAGAGATAAGATAATCTAATTTACTCACAGCAAGGATGGTTCTCCAGAAGAAAATGACAAATGAAAGAATTCCCAAGAAGGCAGTGATAAGTACAGGCTTCCATGGCAGTCCATAAAAATCAGGTCCGGGCTGAACATCACCAGGCAGTGTAGAAAGTAGCTGAAACAGAAATATCAGAAATAATAAAAACTCTACAGCCGAGCAGCCACAAAGAATTATCCACAGACATTCTAGAACAACCTCTAGCAGGTAACTACTCCCTCAAAAATCTTCAATAGCTTCCACTCTTTCTACAAAGACTAGATACTGGCAGACTCACATTCCTCTCTCTTTTAAAAAAAATTTTTTTTTAATCATTTTTTAGAGAGAGTAGGAAAGAGAGGAATAGAGAGAAACATCCATGATGAGAGAGGAACATCATCGATCGGCTGCCTCCTGCACGCCCCCCACAGGGGATGGAGCCCACAACCCGGGCATGTGCCCTGACCGAGAATCGAACCCTGACCTCCTGGCTCATAGGTAGACGCTCAACCGCTGAGCTACACCAGCCGGGCAGCCTCACATTTCTTGTTTGATTTGAAATGTTTCTAAACAGTATGAATCCAAATGTCTTTAAGTTGTGCATGTATTTCCATATGCGACACCACATCACCGTGTCTAACACAGGGCTAGAATCCCTCTGGATCTAGCTGATGTTTATGACTTAAACAGCCACATAAAACAAAAAATTAAAATCCTGTACCAAGCAATCAAGTTTTACAGCAGCAAATAAAACCAAAATGGTAAAAAGTAACACAAAAATGCACTTTTCCTCTACGATTGTATTCCACTCCTACAGACACATGGCGAGGAGGCCGGACAGCTGGTCAGTGGTCTCGGCGCCCCTGAATGTAACTGTCATCCGTGCACCTCCAGTCTAACTGCTTCCGCGAAGACAGTGCGGGAAACACCCGCCCGTGCACGGTTCCCAGCGCCTCTGCCAGTTCACGGCACCTGTCCGACTGGCCCCGCCCCCCGCGGAGCCGGGGTCACCGGGGAGGAGGAGGCGGGGCCGGGTGAGGACGGCGATCGCAGGCCAGGGTAGCCCAGCGCCCGCTGCCTGCTCAGGGCTCGATGGGAACCAACAGGCGACACCTCGCACAGGCCCGCTGCCTCCTGGAGCAGCGCTGCAGGGTCCCGCCGCCTCGGGCCTGGCCCCCGTGTCTCCCTCGCCCCGTCCGCCAGGGCACCCGCTCGCTCCCATCAGAACGGCCGCCGGCCGGCCCGGGGTCCCCCCCTCCCCCAGGAACGGGACCGTCACCTCCAGGAGCTTGGCTATCAGCGCCGCGAAGAACACCGACAGGGGTCCCAGCAGCTCCGAGTCCCCGGGGGAGGCGGAGACGGAAGGCACAGTGGCGGGTACGGAGTCCATGGCGCGGGGGCAGGCGACGGAGGCGACGCTTCCCCGAGGTGCGGCCCTGGGCGCCCCTCTGGGCACCGGCTCCCCCTTCGGAAAGGACCCGAGGGGCGGGAGCTGGCAATGAACTTCGCCTCCCCCGCCGCCAGCACTGACACTTCCTACACCTGCCGTCAACCACGTCATCGGCCCCTGCCCCCGGGCGACGTCAACGTGCCGAAGGGGCGGGGCCAGTGGTGGGCGGGGCCGCGGCGGGAGGAGCCAATGATCGAGCGCGGCGGGGAGGGAGCGAACGGACCTGCGCGGAAGGAACGGACCGGCGCGGGGAGGAAGGGGGCGCACCTGCCTCAGGTACCGGGGAGAGAGTGCGATCGAGGGGAGGCCCCGGCTACGGGAGGAGGACGGGGGGGCGGGGCCGGCCCCGAGCCGGACCCTCAGTCCCCGCGGACTGAGCCCCCCGACACCTGCGGTCCCTCCGCTCCCTGGACCGCTCGGCCTCCCGGCGCGGCCGGCCTCCCTGCGCTCAGGTGCCTGCCCGCTCAAGGCTCCCTTCCCGACCGCCGGGGCTCAGGGCCTCATTTCCTGCTGATGCCCCTTCAAAAGCCGCATCCTAAGGAACCGCGCCATTATCACGCCCGCGCCAGTGGTTCAGTGGGTCCCGGGTTCGATGGTGACGGGACTCATGGAAAGAAGAGGATTAGGAAGAAACGGGACAGGAAGCTGGGGAGGAAGCAGTTCTTGCAGATCTTTAGAGGCATGTCTCGGGTTGAGTGTAGAGTTGATTCAGAAGAACAACAGAGCAGGGACAACCAGGGAAATCCAGAATGATGCTTTATACCCCCTAACAGCGGTGCTCAACCTCCTGGCCCTTTAAATACAGTTCCTCATGTTGTGACCCAACCATAACATTGTTTTCGTTGCTACTTCGTAACTGTAATGTTGCTACTGTGATGAATCGTCATGTAAATATCTGATATGCAGGATGGTCTTAGGCGACCCCTGTGAAAGGGTCGTTGGACCGCCAAAAGGGTCGCGACCCACAGGTTGAGAACCGCTGCAACCTTCTATTCCTAGCATGACTTGGTGCATATTGGGCCATCAAAATGCTTTGTACCTTTCAAACCAATGTTATTTTGCAACATTGTACCCTTTTCTCTTGCCACTCGTATCTGTCTTCTCCCATCAACCCCCAAGCAGGTACTGTATCCTGTAGCATATCTGTGTCCCCCAACCCTGGGCTAGAACAGGGCTCTGTGCATACCTGTACGTAAAGGGAATAAAGAATCCCTCCCACATATGGAGACGGTGAAACTGTGGAAGGGATGATGATGTAGTCTGATCATCAAATGTGAATTCTGAGCCTCCCTTAATCGCTAGAAATTTCATTATTCTGCCTCACAGGTCACACACACCTTCACCCGGACCTGCTGCCACCCACCACAATGACCATGGAGGAAACTGAGAAGCGGTTTGGTTTTCCTCCAGCCTTCCCATCCGGTGGCCTTCCTCCTGAATTCCTTAGGTGTTCGACATCTTTATACTGGACCCCTGGTCATCCAAATGAGAAGCAGGTAGGGGGTGTCGCCTACACAATGCCAGGCACTGTGCTAGACACTGTCTATTATCAACTCATGTAGTCCTGACAATGATCGGAGTAGGTATTATCTGCTTTGGGAAGACGAGGAAGCTGACATTCAAAGTTTAGTAATTTGCCCACGCTTCTAAATCAGGGGTGGGGAACCCTTTTTCTACCAAAGGCCACTTGGATATTTGTAACATCATTCGTGGGCCATACAAAATGATCATCTTAAAAATTAGCCCGATGCCCTGACTGGTTTGGCTCAGTGGATAGAGCGTCGGCCTACGGACTGAAGGGTCCCGGGTTCGATTCCGGTCAAGGGCATGTACCTTGTTTGCGGGCACATCCTCAGTAGGGGGTGTGCAGGAGGCAGCTGATCAATGTTTCTAACTCTCTATCCCTCTCCCTTCCTCTCTGTAAAAAATCAATAAAATATATTTTTTAAAAAATTAGCCCGAGAGATATTTGGTCACACATTTAATTCACTCACCCCTAATGCCTTGGCAGGGCCAGACCAAATTTCTTGGACCTTACACAGCCTGAGGGCCAGGCGTTCCCCACCCCTGTAATCTAAATGATGTATCTGGGATTTGAAACCAGATCATCCTGGCTCAAAACCCATGCATTTTACAGAACAAAAAAACTCCTCTTTCCTACACAAGTCTTGAAATAACAGAACCGGGAGGAAAAGTATTTTCGTAGGGGAGGATACTTTCTCTGTAGCTTCCAA
>NW_005871548.1:260592-274749 GCF_000147115.1 Myotis lucifugus | reverse complement strand
AGTCAATAACCATGACAGGCGTGGCGCTAGCTGGCTCTTCTGAATGTATTTCTAGTTGTTCTTTTCCATCAACAGCATAGTCAGGAGTGCTTTCGGTTACAAATATCCCTAAAGTTGAGGGGGGGGGGGGAATATTTTATTGTATGCTTTAGAATAAGAATTGTTTCTCTTCACTTACAATATTTACGAGTGCCCACTATATAGTAGTCACTGTGCCTGGATCTGTGGCTGTTAAAGACGATTATATAGAGAGGAAATCTCAGAATTCCCATTGGGGCCAGCAAAGCCTTCAGTTATAAAGGAACATAGCTCCGCCCTCGCTGGTGTGGCTCAGTTGGTTGGGTGTCATCCTGGGCACCTAAAGGTTGCCGGTTCGATTCCCAGACAGAGCCCATGCCTGGGTTGTGGGCTCAATTCCCCATATTTTGCTCTCTCCCTCTCTCTTCCTCTCTCTCTAAAAAATGTTGTTTTTAAAACAACTTTCTCAGTTCAGACGAAATGAGTTGCTCTCCCACTAGACGTTCGCTGTGCTCTGTGATCCAGTTACTGTTCACAAGTGTCCGTCTCCACTGGACCATCCCACCCTGCTACATTCTGTACTGTTTCCTAAACTCGTACAGTATAACGATACATGGACATAAATATCCCTTCCCCGTGTTTTTTAAATATATTTTTATTGATTTTTACAGAGAGGAGCAGAGGGATAGCTAGAAACATCGATGAGAGAGAAACATCAATCAGCTGCTCCTGCACACCCCCTACCAGGGAGGTGCCCGCACCCAAGGTCGCTTGCCCTTGACTGGAATCGAATCTGGGACCTTTTAGTCTGAAGGCCGATGCTCTATCCACTGAGCCAAACCAGTTAGGGCCCTTCCCTGTTTTAAAAAAAGTTTTTTTTACCATGTCCAGGTAGCATATCAACAAAAGAACCGAGCTACACTGTGTTCTACTTCGGGGGAGGTGGAGTGTGGAATGGGGGTGAAACACTGAATTTGTGAGTTTTGGAGCAGCCGTTCTCAGACTTTCAACCAATCAGAATTTCCTGGAGGGCTCGTTAAACTCTGATTGCTGGTCTCCACCCTGAGAATGTCTGCTGCTGCTGATCTGGTTGAAACTGTTTTAGAGCCTAAGGCTTTTAAAGTACATTTTAGTTTAAAATGATTTGCCTAAGCCAGTGGTCAGCAAACTGCGGCTTGGCAAACTGCGGCTCAGCAAACTGCGGCTCGGCACACTGCGGCTCTCGAGCCACAGGCCTATGCTAATGCTAGTAAGCACTGGTGTGCGGCTTACTTACAGTCTCCGGCCTGTGTCCTATGATTGATCTCATGTGTCTTAGCTCCTGCTTCTGTTGGTTCTAGGATTTCTTACTTTCAGAATGTGTTCATACCTGTATTACTTTCCCCTCTGTTTCCGATCTTTAATAACAAACCTCCTAGAAGCTCTTCTTTATGACATGCTTCTACTTTGTAGAGAAAAATTAGCAAGCTTTACCTGGGTGTTCGTCTTTCTCAGTATTCGGCTTCTGTGACACTTCTAAGACACCCACGTGACTCGATACGGGTTGATCTGAATGGCCAGGCTCCTCAGGAATCTGCATTTTGAGATCTTCTATGTTCTCTTGTGGGAAATTATCTTCCAGCGGTGGCTGTATCTCTACGGGGAAGCAGAACGCATTGCGCCGGCAAAGCTTGCTGACTCCCCCTGAACTCTTCCCTCTGAGCAGCACCCCATCACAGCCCTGGGGCAACCCCCTCTGCCCTCAGAGTGCCGGCAGCTCATGGAGCACAAGTGGGCAGGAAATTAAGAGTTTCAAATGATTTGATATCATTTCAAAGATAGCTAATCTACATAGTAAAATGTATAAAGAAACCCTTCTTCCAAAGTAAATACATAATTAAATGTATTTACAGTAAGGATGTCAATAACCTAACGTCCTCTGGCCACACAGATAAATGTGCAAGAGAATCCAGTCAAGAGCAAAACTAGGACATGTCTCTTCGACACAGAAATGACATGAACTCTCTCATACACAAGCACGTCTGTCTCAGAGCCAGCACAGAGAAGGGCTTTACATACAAAGGCAGCTTGCTGAAGTGCCTTCCAATATTGTCAAAGCACCTCTAACGGTCAAAGAGAACCCAGGGCATAGCCCAATGTGTGACCACAACACAGATGGATTTCTTTCAAACCTCAGAATCTACCCTGAAAATTCGAGTTTTATGTTCTAACCCAATACGTATCTGCTTTCATGAAATGCAAAGGTGGTCCCTTGCCCACATGCTCGGGGAAATTGGCATCTGGGGAGAAACATTGACCCTGTGCCTTCCTGTCCGCCTGGTTCTCCTCCACATACCCTCAGTTCAAATCCCTGAGTTTGAAAAGCATGGGGGGCAGAGATGAGGGCGTGGAACTCAGAAGCAGCTTATGTCAGGACACTGGCTCAGGGCCAGTTCGACCACTATTTACTTGATGGCTTCTGTGTCAGCTGCTGTGTTAGACTTTCTCTGCATCCTCGTTCAGTGCTTGGCCAATCCTAATACATGAACCCCAGGGCCCAGTAGAATTGACCTGACCTTGGTGACTTCTCCCAACAGGCAGAAAGAACATGACATCCACCAAAGATGCAAACTGGGAAATGAAATCCCTCAGGCAAGGCATCGACTGAAAAGTTAGGCCAGTCAATCCTTGTTCCTACTGCAGTTATTTTATGATTGAGAAACTGTGTTCCCAAAAGCGCTTTCATAATTTCACATGGAGCTTGTACTTGGTTAACAGGTCTATTCTGTGCATCTTTTTCTTGTTTGCATCTTTATCTTTTTAAAGTTTCCTTTCGAAACGCTACCATTCTCAACTGTTCTAAGAAGAAAACAGTAAGAAATCCTTATCTGTGCCTGAAAGAAGGCAGGAAGGGATGTGTGGATGTCACTGTGCTGCCTCTTGCCTTTAGACATGCTGTCAACTGTGGGCAGGGCTTTACAAATAAGGTCTAAGGCCTTCGGCGAACCCCCAACCCAACTGGACAAGGCCCACAGATGGATACTTACCTTCCGTTGGTCCCCCCCAGCCTCCTCTGGAGGCTGTGTCGTTGCCAGTGGTCCAGTCTCCTCCCCCGTGGAGTGTGTGTACCTGACAAAATAGATCAGGTCTTGAACATCGTCTAGCACTGCAGCCTCTTCAAGAATGTTCCGTTCTTCCATTCCCGAATCCCTCCATTCGGTCACAAGAGCATCGAGCATTTTCTCTGCTACGTTCAAAATCTGTGACTCAGACGCCCGGAAGACCTTATCCAGGACTTTCTCCACGTTGTAGGGAAGGCTGTCCCGCTGTGCCGACTTCAGCTTTCGCGACATTTCTTGGAGCATGGCTTCCAGCTCGTGGACATCAAAGTACTTCTGGAACCGCTGCAGAGACTGCTGCTCCTTAAAGAAGCTGCTGATGATAGGCAGGTCCTCCCTGTGGGCGCTGTGCTCTGGCTTTGCGGTTGTGTGTGCAGCCCCTGGGACGTCGCCTTCACGTGCCTCAGCGGCAGCCTCCTGGCTCTGTGTGTCCATGAACTTCTGTGTGTCCTCCTGGCCCGCGTTCGAGAGCCCTACCCCAGGCTTTGCTGCGAGCCCCGGGGTCTTCGGGTGTTCCTCAGGGTTGTCTTCTTTAAGATAACCGGGGTCTTGACTCCGAAGTACTTCACCTAACTCCGGAGTCTGGTATTTTCTCTTGTCAGGAAAGTCGCTCCCTTCAGATGGTCTCTGTGCTTTCTTACCTGCAGGAGGGCTTTCTTCTGTTTCTACCTCCGGGACACCAGGTTCCTTGCCTAGCGTGCCTACCCCTCTGCCCTCAGTGTCATTTTTGCTTTCAGTTTCCAAAATATTACTAGTGTTTTCTTTGTTTTCTTCAGTTTCTACCTTAGTATTTATGGCGTCGAAAATTCCACTTCCAGAGACTTGCGGATTAACATCTAACTGCCTGTCCTGCATCTCAGGGCCTTTTTCTTTAGACTGTTTTGCACTTACAGCATTTTCGTCCTCCAGCAGTTCTTCAGCGCTGGAATCGTCATCCTCTGCCTCTGGTTGTTCAGGATGGAAACCTGGTACTTCTGGGCTATCAGTCTGGCCTGCTGTTGCCGCTTCCGGAGTGCCTGGCTGTGGATGAACAAGCTCTTCACTTAAGGGGTCCCCTGTGACCTCTTCCTCATTCAGCCTTGTCTTCCCCTTCACTTCCTTATTAACTGCAGCAGCCACATCTCCTCCTGGCTGCCCGGACAGATTTCTTCCCAGAATGAGACCCTCATCTTCCAGTTCTGCTGACAAACCAATTTCATCGGGAGAGGAGAACCTAGGTTGATTCTGAGTTTTAAGAAGCTGTTCCTCTTTAAATTCCTCACTTGGATGCTCCGCTGCGGGCATGTGTTGTTCTGGTCCATTTCCGGAAACATCTATTCCCTTCTCCACACTGTCTCTGGATGCATTATGCTCATTATCTCCCAAGAGCCGTGTACCATCCATGGCTTCCTGTTTAATCTTTTCTTCCTTCATTTCATTCCCTGCAGCTCTATGTTTCCATACATTCACTGAGCCACCTTCCGAAATCTGTTCTCCAGGCTTCTCTTCATGGGCCATTCCTTTTGAGATATGAACAGCTGCTCCTTTTAGGTCATTTTCTTTATTATAAAAGGCTGATTTTAATATTTCTTTACCCTTTTCAGTAGCTGGCAAAGAGTTGAGGTTACTGCTTTGCATAGAACCAGGCAGAGTCCTGTCTTCTTTCTTTCCATCCTCCAATCCTTTCTTACCTTCCACCAGGTCCCTGTTGGATTCCTCAACTGTCCTCCCTTTTCCTTTAATATGAAGTTCTGTGTCCATTACTGGGTTTTTGTCATTATTTGTTTTAGGAACTACATCTTCTGCCTTTTCAGGGTCATTATCATCTGCTGCTGATTGTGGTTTCCCCCATTTGCTGTCTGGGATTAATCCATCCTCACCTTCCTCTTCTTCCGCTGAATCAGAACTCTCAAAATCCATACCTGTTTGCTCTTCACCTTCTGTGACAGCAGAGAAGACAGTATCCTCCAAAGTTGTTCGCATATTTTTATCACCCTTTTTGATGCTAGGGGGCTGAGTTATTACCTCCCCCTCATCCTCTTCACTTGAATTCTGCTCTTTATCGGTTAAATATTTCGCAACTTCAGATTCCACTGGCATTTTCAAATCCTCTCCATCTGTGAAGGTTAGTAATGGCAACTCATCAAAGTCTTCTTCATCCTCTTCCTCTTCGTCCTTCCCAACTACGTAGTACTCAGCATCTGATTCCTCATCAAAATCGTCTTCTAAGGAAGTAACGAGCCTGGTTGTCTCATCATCAGACACAAGTGCATCAGCAGTTGAGCCAAATTTGGTTTTCAAGTCCACAGTCATTTCTTTTTTCAAAAGTTTATAAGCGTCAGTCTTCTGCTCGTTGGAGAGCTGAGAGCTATTGCTGGCTGTGTTGTTTTCACTGGCTGACACGTTTAAGTTATCTCGAAGCATTTCTTCCAGCGGTTCCAATGAGGATTGTTCTCCCTGAGGGTGATTTCTTGGACTGTTTACATGGAGGTGGTTCTTCGGAGCCTCATGACGGTCCTGGAGTTCCTTGGTGCTTTCTGAGAAAACACTTTCTCTTTCTTCTGAGGTAGCTTGCACTGAATCAGGTTCAAGGTCACTTTCTTCAGGTACTTCAGGAGGCTCTTCCACAGGCTGAGAGGTTTTTTCTAGAGCTTTCTCAGAATCTCTAGTTGCAGAATTGTGCAAATCCAAAAATCCTAGAAGTTCTTCTATATTATAGTTATCAAAAGTGTCTCTTCCCCCATCAAAGCAAACAAAATCTGTCTCCTGGAAGGGAAAGAAAAACATTAGTGTATCCGTAGCCTGTGTCACAAGAGCAAACTCTCAGCCTTGCCAATGACAGATAGCCTCAAGGTCATGTTTGGCTTAGGGGGCTTTTGTGCCAGCCTCGGGCAATGACTGTTCCTCGGTAGTCGGGAGACAGGAGGCCGGAACCCACTTTTCCCTGGCTTTCTGCTTCCCCAAGGAAATACTTTCACATGAATAATACTGCCGGCTTCCCTTCACTCTCTCTTCCCCAGGGGAGGGATGACTCAGGCAGCTGGTGAGTTTGCCCTGCACCATCCCTGTTTTCTGTTTGGGACCAGCTGGAAGGAGCACACATCCTCCCTCTTCTATGCTGTCAGTTAGAGGGACATCTCCCCTGGGAATAACCAACCCGCCACCCCCTGCCCCTTCCTGAGCTCTGCCTCTGGCTGTGTTAGTCTGTCTTATTCTAGACCGCAATGTCCGGAAGCCCCTTATTTCTGCACACTTGAGGCATGTTTGCCAAAAAGCTCCAGCAATAAATAATGGTGACAATTTAGCCTCCATCTGCCTGACGCCTGGGTCTCTCAATGTGTTCTGAGCACAAAAGGTGAAAAGTGAGGTGTCAGTGATTGGGTCCCCCAACTTCCAACATTGATACCTGATGTCCTGGGAATTCACCACGTAATAATTTGTCTAGCTGTAGGGTGGCTCTGAGTCTACACGGATTTTGTCTCTTATTTTCCTTAGGTTGGGAAAGATAAATCAGCTCAAGACGTATCTTATTGAAATACAGGTGCACAGGAAGTAAAAATGTAAAGGAACAGAGAACGGTGTCAAGGGGGTTCCCACCTAATTATTACCACAAGGATAACTTGAAAACAAGTAAGGGATATACGTTAAATCAGGATTCTTGATGTCATTAAAATCTGCTTTCAGGACTCTCAGTAATCCTATATTTTTCCTTTCCTCCCTTAAAAACCCTATGGACATAAAAGGGGCTACAAAGGGAAAAGTTAAAAAAAAATCAACAAAGATAATTTTCTTCTCCTAACTAAACTTTCACATTACTCTGGGGAGGCCTGACCAGTGTGGTGGGGATAAATTATATTTCCTTTTCCCATCGCATGCATTTCTAAGCCATTTGCTTAACTGAGGGAAGCATGCAAAGGTTGGTGCCAGGAGAAGGCAGATTCCCAAACAAGTGGGGTCCCTTGACCAAGGAACTGCTGTCTCCCACTTACCCCGAAGTCTCTTCATTCGGAGTGAGGCCAAACAGGCAGCAAGGCTGATTTTATGACCCTTGGGATCATCAGGAACTTTTAAGAATAGCGATGGCTCTAAAACGTCACCCATTCTGCCGCTCTCATCTGAGCTGCCCTTGGCCAGCAGCTGGCACACCCTGAAGCAACTCCAAAGAGCTGCTCACAGACTTCTGAATGAAGGTGGGCATCAATTATTACACATTTTAAAACTGCAGAGATAATCAGCAGAATGAGGATCTCAGAACACAAAATCCTTGTCTTGACAAAGCTATTTTAAGGCAGTGCTCCCTAGAGGAGTGATTTATAGAATTGGTGCCATCGGTACCTTGTAGATTTGCGACAGGACTGCATCTGAAACTCGCACGTTCCCTTTTCCAAATCTAAAATGTAACTGTAATCCCTTAAGTCACTGACAGGTCAATGATAAGAAAATCCCTGTAAATCTGCATTTCTGGCCTAGTACATAAATTAGGGCTTGATCAATTTATCCTGATTTCCATCTACATAAACTATCTAATAGCTATTCCTTTTGCTTATAAAAAGAATGATCTCATTTTAATAACTAAATGCAAAGAAACTGAATTCTTAACTTTTTTTCATATAAAGTAACAAAGAAAAACCCTGTATGAGAGTACACAGCCTTATATAAAATGTGCTTCAACGTAGATAACTATCAGATTATAAGTCTCCTAGATATTCTTTTCAAATTTTTCTTTTTTTCTATTTTTAAAGGTAACCTGATTCTAAATTAAAATCTGAAACACAAACATTAACTTTTTTTTTTTTTTTTTTTACCAAAACACATTCAAAGACTAAAAAATACAGCAGGTCCTTGAATAACATCTTGTTCAATGTCATTTCATTATCATGTTGTGAGATGCCATAGAAACGTAACTCTTGCTTATATCAATTAGCCTATGATAAAACTGGCTTTGTTTTATGTCATTTTGCTTAAAGTCAAAGAACCCATAGAGGACATTAAGTGAGTACTTAATGTAGTTAACAACTGATGAATTTGTAAGCCAAATATAGGGTGTCCCAAAATTCACGCAAGATTTGCAATTCAATTCAATTGCAAATCTTGCGGACACCCTATATAATGGAGAACCCCCCCCAAAAAAATCCACAACTTACATCTGCTGGAATTTGTAGCTCTTCTTTCGTGTATTTATGGACTACCTGAAGTAAATCCTTTGGAAAATATCCAAAAACACGTCCAACCTATATAAAAAGAATGGGCAAAAGAAAAAATATCAATCAAAATCCTGTACAAGAAATATAAATGAGTGAAATGTAAATGAGAGGAAATACACAAATGGACAGGTAAATATAATCACAGAAATACACAGTCACTATGAGTACAGAGATTTTTAATCCAATTAAAATTAAGCAAATAATATTGCAAAGGCAACTTTTCTAAAACCACTTATGTTTTCTTTCAATACTCAGCTTAATGCTAAACACAGGGCATAAAGTTAGGTTTTGAAGTAGATAAAAGATCTGCACAAGAAAAGATTGTTGTATATTATGTGATTAAAACTATGCAAATCAAAGCTGATTGGAAACACAATTCCATATAACCTCTAGCAAGAATTTACCTGCATGTTTCATAGCACTGCTCACAAACCAGTACTTATGTCTCTCTTAAACCAATAAACACCATTCACGAAAATTAGTAAGTAAAAAATATAAAATTTCTGAAATGTATTGATCAACACAACAAAAGGCGAACAAATATTTATTGATATTTATGGGTTGTACTAGCTTTTTCAAAAACTAGATTTTCCAGGTATTTGGGGAGAACATAAAATTCATACTAATCTACACATCAGCTTTAGTTTTATGCAGAGTAAACCTCTGTAGAAGATGATCCCACTTATCTACAGCACTAGCAGCTAAGGTTATACTAGGAAGCATGTCCTCTTGGGAAACATACACTGCCTGTTACTAGCTGCAGTCTGAAAGGGAGTGTTAGATCTCTTCCCAGTCATTCCAGAAGGAGGCTGATAGGTGGATCAAATGCACAAAAAGAAAACAAAAGGCTATCTTATCGCTAACTCCTAAAATATCCTCATTATGAGTGCTCTTGTTTTATCTGGCAACTACCTGAGAGCCAGTGTTGGTGGTAGAGTAGTGCCTTGGAGATTAGATAAGCCAGGGCAATTAAAAACTGCCACATTGGCAGTTGAAGTCTGAAATCCTCAGAAACCAAAAAAGCTGGTAGGATGAAAACTAAGAAATAGAAAAGAAGAATCATTTGAAAACCAAGGAGAGAGAGTTTTAATTTCATAAAGTGTAAGGGCCACAAAATGAGAGAGGAAAGTGAGAGAAAAGAGCCTTTTCTCCTTCTCAGAAAAATTTTATTTAGAGAGAATGTGGAAAAGAGGAAAAAATCAGATCTGTAGAGAAAGGAAATACATTTATCTTTGTGTTGTCTTTGCTGTATAAAACTTTATTTTTATACTGGGTGGGGTCCCTTCTTATGACCTGACCCCTCCCCAAAATGTTGCAGAATCATGGGCCCTCGTAACCAGAAATAATTTTTATAATTGGTTTCCAACTATCATCCCTGCCAGGGAACTGCTAATGATTTGATTTTGGGGGCGGGGGGGGGGGGGAACAAAATATTTTTTCAAGAGAACAAATTCATAGCTACTATGCGAACAAATGTCAACGCCATCGCCCTGAAAGGAAATATTCAAAAGCAGCGGTTCTCAACCTGTGGGTCGCGACCCCTTTGGGGGTTGAACGACCCTTTCACAGGGGTCGCCTAAGACCATCGGAAAACACATATCTAATTACATATTGTTTTTGTGATTAATCACTATGCCTTAATTATGTTCAATTTGTAACAATGAAATTGGGGGTCACCACAACATGAGGAACTGTATTCAAGGATCGCGGCATTAGGAAGGTTGAGAACCACTGTTCAAAAGGAAGATGGGCTACACGTGGGCCCTTCCATTTCAGAGCTTTTGATTTCATAGGAGCTGAGACAGCACACACACTAACTGCAATGCAAAGCAGAAAAAGGGGTCCCACAAGCAGTGCAAACACAGTGTCCCCTAAACAATTATCAGACAGCAAAGACCCCGCTGGCCGGGTGCAGGGGGCAGTGCTTCCCACAGAAGGCAGGATGAGAGCTGGGCCCGGAAAGACAGCAGGCTTTCTAGACGCGAGTCAGGTGGTGAACATGAGTGTGGGGGTAGAAAAATGCAAGTTGAGTTCACTTATCCAAAGGCTCACACTTGACCACCAGATTAAAAATGCAGCGTAGGGACATGGAACAAACTCTCCCAGAATAAAGATTACTAAGAAATCTCATGTGCTAGACTTGAAAGAAACAGAATAGATTCTTCTTTGTAGCAAATGATTCAACTGGGATTCTGCCTAAATGCAAGGACTGTTCCTGCCCAGTTGGCCTTTGAAGATTCCTCCCTGGGAATCGGGAACGCCAACAAAATCAACCTGCTTTTCCCCATGGAGGATTCTCAAGCCTTATTTTCTGTTGTTTGTTTGGTGTTTTATTGAGATTGAAAGCTTTCACAGTTGGGACTGGATATTTCTCGAAGTTTGGACAACCCCAAGGACATCCAGGACTGTTGCTACTTTCAATAAATACATAGTCTACACATCACACTTTTTAAAAAGGACAATAACTCATAAACCTCCCAATCAGCTCACTCCCAGTGAATCTCTTCATTCAAAACATCACAGCATGATGCACTCACTGATTGCCATGTCTGCTATCAGGACAACCACGGAACTGGGTGGAATTGAGCTGCTGGGGGGAATACTGGCAACAAGTGTCCGAAAAGCAGGAAGAGGATGGCCCAGAAGTTGCCAATAAACCAAACAAGAAGGCACACAGTGACAATGACATTTTGGTTTTTTAACAGACTAAGAACAGCACACATGATTAGGTAACTGTTCCCAGCGCTGCCAGTTTTTCAAATATTCATAATTTAGTAAAAAAGAAACGTACACAAGACCAGCTTTCCTCGTGAACGCCCGAAACTCTATCTCGCACATAGCTTACAGGAATAAGTCTCAAACCCATGAGTCCTTTCGTTTTAAAGCTACAGAATTTCAGGCTGCGCCATTTCCACCTTTGCTGTGTATGGAGCATGCATGGCTGAGAAGGCCTAGAACGTGATGCTGAGGAGCAGTAGCTGGAAGCAGTTCAGTTCTATTTAGGAAATCTCTGCTGAGCCCCTACTCTGTGCCAAGCCTGCTGCCTGCTGGGGACACACAGCAGAGGACAGGTTAACGCCATCCAGGACCCCAAGGAAACAGTTACTTAAATCGACAGCACTAAACGAGCCCATACAACGTCAGAAAAGAAAGCATGTCATTTTCCCCATCTTCTTCCTGGCAGAATTTGCACGTGGCTCACCATGTCTGCTGGTTCTAAGTTGCAATCCTTTTCTTTTTCCTGAATAAATCTCTTGGTGATGAAAAAGGAAAAGAAAAGAAACGATGTCAAATTTTTACTTACAGTTCCAGCCCAAACTTCCGGCGAGGTCCCCGCCAGTTTATAGTAGACATGGACATGGTCTCCTTTTTTAAAATTCACAAAACGGCAATCTGGGCCGCTAAAGTCTTCCAGAGCCTCAGCCCGGTACATCAACACTGTATGTAAAGAGAGAAAAGAAATAACCAGAGATCACCATTCGACTTGCACAGCCCATATTGATTGATCAGGAAGTACAGGAACCCACTGCAAACAACTTTCTCCGGTACTGTCTGCAATCGATCACTTTCAAGTCACATGCTCCAAGCATCTAAAATCTTTAGAGCTTTATCATTGTAAATCAGGACATCGCCTGCAAGTAGACAGGGCAGAGGGAAACTCTCACTGGTTTTCTTTATGGAAAATGCTGAGAAACAAAAACCAATGTGTCCACCACCACCAAAGGCTGGTCTCAGAACTCTTGGTTCCCTCTCTAACGTGCTAGTCCTCGATCTCTGCTGTTTCATAATCATAAAAAAGCTTCATTTTGCAACTGGGTAAATTCAAGGGCAGATGCTGACTCGATTAAGCATGGCTGCATGCAGAGGTGGTAGCAACTGGGGAGAGCACCCAGGAACCCCCAGGGGGTCAATTAACTTGAACTAACCACGAAAAGGCACTATTTTTAAGTGGCTCTAACTGCTACCACCCAGCAGTAAACACTGTCAGTTTCATTTGTGGCCAAGTTGTTCTTTCCTTATAATATCTACGAAAATCAACGGGAAAGGATGCCACACCCTATGTGACAGATCCAATCACATTACAAGGTAATGTTTCCTGAAGGTAAAGAATGTTTACTGGAGCCAACATTAAGAAGGTTTCAGAACCAAGTGAAAATAGCCTTATTTACCTGTCGCTATAAACAAAACCAAAAGTGGACATCACCTGTGGCAGGGATTAAGCAAAACTTGTGAATACTGTTCAGTAGTTGCCTTCAGTCTTAAAATGCAGGACTTAAATCACATCCGATCTAGAAACTGGTGGAAGTATTTTTCTTTTTGTTGGCCAAATACACAGTTTCGCATATAAGACGAAATGGACAATAAATGCAATTAAGTAGCAGAAAAAAAGGAGGATGAAATGGAAATAATACTTTTCCACAAGACAATTAGCAATAAATACATGAAAACGTATCTTTTCATGAGGGACAAACATAAAGGGGGTTATGTGGATTTTGAAGCTGAAAATCTCCTTATTTTAATGCATGCCATCAATCTAATTCAGATATAATTGGGTGAGAGGCCAGACGGAAGGTGACAGGCAATTGAAGACTGGGGACTCTACGACAATTGGAAATAGCAATGTTTCTCTCGGTCCCCTCAGGACAGATCATTGAGGATTTCTCATCATAATGGGATGACACCATAACGCAGGCTGTAGAACAGCTATCTGAAAGCACATGAGTACAACACGGCCCCTACTCTGCCTCAGCTGCTTCCTGCTGTGCTTGGTGACATCTGGTGGGACACATGCCATGTGACCACTTACGGGCCCTTCCAATACCTCCTCTCCTACTGAGGAAGCATCGCCATGTGATTCTCCAGGCAACGGGTTTTGAGGAACTCAGGTGGGATTGCGCTTGGAAGCACAGAAGAGAGGCTGTTCGCCACAGCCAGCCCCGCTTGCTAATAACCCAGCTTTGCTCAGAGAGAAAACTACAGGAAAAACCCTGCAGCTGCGCCGCTTGTGTAGCGTTTATTTACATGGGCCCCAGGGTTACCTCCAGGAATGGCGCTCCAGGGATACAAACTCCAAATGATGAAACTGGTTTCTGAATAACGCCACTCTGCATAGAAGCAGATAACCAGTAGGCCCATGGCCTTTCCAGAAAGATCGTTTTCTATACCTTCTGATTACTATTTAGGAACCGCCTTTTTGGAAGAGGTTATTAGTAAGTTAAGGCTATTTGGGACCGGCTGGGAGACTGCAAGGCTGATCTTGGTTCAGCAAACACGTAGCCTCGGAGATCCCAACAACGCAAGGGGCTAAGGCTAAAGCTGGCTGGGTTTATGCAACCCTCGGAGTAGTGAACATAGTATCACTGTTACTGTAATAGTCCTCTCCATCGGAGAATGAAGATCTCTCTCTCTCTTACCCATCGCACCCTCCCCCCGCCCCCACCAATCTGAGGCAGGGGAACAGTTCCGCTTCCTGCACAGAGACGAGGAGGCTGTGGGGTCCCAGGTGGCCGAGGCAGATCCTCCGACACTTTCAGAGCCAAAGACTGTGGCCTTGCCGGCGCCCTCCCCGCCCGGCTGCCGGCAAGACTTCCAAGCACCGAAATGACAGGACTGAGGCAGAGCGGGATGGAGACCCTGGAATGCGCCGCGTGCCTGGACTCTGAGGCTGTCCCAACCCCAAAACTCCAGGATCCGTCCAAAAGGCGGCATGCGCCCCAATCCGAGCGAAGAGGAAGGGCCCAGGGGCAGCGCCTTCCCGAAACCTATCATCAACGTGGAGCAGGCATCCGCCCCGCGAGCCCGGAGCGCATCTGCCCGCGGACAGCACCCACCCGGTCCCGCCGCGGGGCAGGAAGGCT
>NW_005871548.1:230104-260455 GCF_000147115.1 Myotis lucifugus | reverse complement strand
ATGACTAGAGAGACCCCTCGCGATTCGAATAGCTACGCATGACCTTCCGGTTCTCCAATGACGCGATAGGTACCACTCAGACTCTGTTCAAGTCCTCCTGGCTCATCATTCGTAAGGAACCCTACGACCTTGGAGTCCAGAGAAACCGACCGTCCTTCAAATATTGAAGGTCCTGGTTGTGCGTTGATGTGTAGTTGATGGTCAGCATACCCCCCGGGATCTCCAGATCCGGTACTCGGTATCCCTTGAGATATAACAGAAGACATTCCTTGTCACTGCAGAGTTGTGCACGAAGGAAGCGCCAATCTATATTGCTCTCAGGACGGCTCGGCGTCCCCCACGTGCATCCCGATCTGGGATATACACCAATCACAATCCCGGCTCCCGCCGGCCCCGTTCTTGTCCCCGCTGGGACTCATTGTCCCAGATGCGGAGTCCTGCCGGAACAGCAGGGGGGGCCATGTCGGAATGAGGCGGGCTCAGATCGTGAAGGGAGCGGGGCCAGGCGCGAGGGGCGGGGCCGGGGCGGGTTGAGCTGCTGGGCTGACACGTCAGCACGGGCCCCGGGAGCGGAGGAAGGGGGTCTGGGAGGAGGACCCAACTGCCTTCTCCGCTCTCCCCGCACCTCCGCCCCGCGACCTTGGGTCCCTAACCTCCCACCTGTTGGTGCGATGGCGCGAGGTTCTCGAAGCCTCTCATTTCTGATCCGCACCCCCCATTCTTGGTTTGGTACCTCCTTTTCCCAACTATGAAATCCCACCCGCGGCCTGACACTGTTCGTCCCTGTTTGGAGGCTCCATCCCAGGCACCGGAAGGGGGGGAGGAGTGGAGTGGTGCGTTGGCGAGGTCATTAGAGCAGGTGGCGGGTTTGGTCTTTTGAGGGGGCCTGGGAGATGGAGATGGGCAATGGGTGCCCGTGCTGAGATCTGCGGGTGCGGGGGTCTTTATCCATAAGGGAAGAAGTAACTGAACTCAACACAAATGTGTTGAGCTTCCATTTTATGCTGCCATGTCATGCCAGGCACCGGACAAAATACTGGGGTGGTGTGCAAAAATATGTAAGTCAAAGACAAGATATTTGGCCCTAAGGAAGCCCACAATTCAGTGGAAACCAACTGGCATAAAAACGACTAATGATGCTGTAACTGGTTTGGTCCAGTGGATAGAGCGTCAGCCTGCAGACTGAAAGGTCCCAGGTTCGGTTGGGGGCACATCCCCAGTAGGAGGTGTGCAGGAGGTAGCTGATCGATGTTTCTAACTATCTCTCTCTCCCTTCCTCTCTGTAAAATAAATATATATATATAAAATATATATAAAAAAAACGACTAACGAATCAATGTCAGACTAGGCGAGAGCTAATGGCAGCTAATATTATTTTCCTTGGGAGAGGATAAGTTATTCTAAGGCCTTTATATGTATCAATTCATTTAATCTTCAAAACACTTTTTTGGTGTGCTGCGGACTTTTAGTAAGTAGTTCATGTGTGTCACGAGATAAGAAAGGTTGAAAATCACTGATCTAGAATATACAAAGCACTCTTAAAATTCAATAATAAAAAGACAAATAACCTGACGTGTTATAAACCAGGTTAATCCTAGTAAAGATCTTGGTTAAAAAGAAAAACACTGTGATTGGTTGCAATACAGTGAGTCAGAAAAAGCAACAAACACACATTTCTTTACCCTGTCAAGTCAGCCTGCACAGTATCATTTCCTACGCAGCATCTTGAGGTCTTCCTTTCTTCTCTCTTCCCAGATTTCTGGCTTTTGTGTCTAGTGCACAAAATTAAAAAAATAAATAAAGGGTTTCGGCATAGGAAGGCTGAGAACCACTGGTCTAGTGTCTTCCTGTGTGGTCAGTGTCTAGGAGATGGGCCCACCTTTTACACCTGTGCCCAAGGAGCCTCCATTGGGCTCCACCTCTGAGGGTGGAGCATGACTCCGGATCCTCATCATATTCTTTAGAATGGAAACTCCTACAAGATCAACAAATCTCTCCTAATACCAACCATCTCTCTTAGTAAGAATGGGGAGACGGCCGAAACCGGTTTGGCTCAGTGGATAGAGTGTCGGCCTGCAGACTGAAAGGTCCCAGGTTCGATTCCGGTCAAGGGCATGTACCTGGGTTTCGGGCACATCCCCCGTGGGAGATGTGCAGAAGGCAGCTGATCGATGTTTCTCTCTCATCGATGTTTCTAACTTTCTGTCTCTCTCCCTTCCTCTCTGTAAAAAATCAATAAAATATATTAAAAAGAAAAAAAAGAATGGGGAGATGGGAGGGAGAAAAGAACCCTGGCACACAATTAGTGCTAAAATGTGTTTGGGTACAAATTCTAAGCACTAAAGAGTTCAAAGGAGGAGGAAAGTAAATGATGGCGGTGGGATTTGAGTTCGGTCTCGGTGAGTAAGTAGGATTTAGATTCTAAAAAGACAGGAAAGGGCAAATTGAAGAAAGCAAATAATACAAACCAGAGCAGGAAGCAATTTTTAAAGGACAGGAAGGAGACCTTATCTTTCTAGAGCAAAATGATCCTATTAAAGAGAACTGGGAGATAAATTTGGGTGGCTAGGGTAGGTCAACTTATGAAAATCAAGCAAAAAAAAAAAGAAAATCAAGCACAAGAATTTAGACTTAGTAGAGTCAAACAGAGAAAGCTATCAGACTTTAAGTAAAGGAATCATAAAACTGAAGTGAACTTTAAGTAAATATCCTGTTCTGAAAGCCAGGGAGAATGGAGTTTTGTGTTAAGCATGGCTAGTAGGGTTAAATCCTTCCCCGACATCAAAAAGCATGTCAGTGCCGTGTCAAAGGGTATGTTCTACTAGGAGTGAGTCATATGCAAGCCAAGGTCTTCTATCAGCATGTTCTGTTTGTCCAGTCCTGGTAAATGTCCCCATTTCTATTGTACAAAGAAAGAAAGGCAAACATCTGAAACTGCCACTAATATATACAGTAAGCTCGTATGTAAGTTCCGGTTTCCGGTTCTGCCTAATTTACCTTGGCGCTATTTTCACAGAAGTCAAATATTTGGTGCTTTGATACAAATGCAGAACAAATTCCAGGGTGGGACCTGTACAATTCAACTTCCACAGTGTAGGCTGGCTCATCCATTATAGTTTTCAGATATGAATTACTTTCTTACAGGACAAGAGTGGAGGCAGGGAATGTAGTCAGAAGAATTAAGCTAGCTGTCAGGAGTGCAATGGTGTGACCTGGGCGAGTCATCAATTTTTCTGTGTCTTAGATTCCTCATCTATAAAATTGGGGCTAAATGTTAACACTTCATGGTGTTTCTTTAAGAAGCAAATAAGATCACATATTAAAGGTTGCCCATTTATGTTGTTTAAAAATTTAAACAGCAAACATATCTGGCTCTTAGCCAACAGCTATGGTTGATGGTGCAACAAGAGTCTCAGCCAATCAATGACTTGGTCACAAGGGAGACATTTTTAGATGGAACCTACCACTGGACACCTCCCTTCTTACTAAAAGTCAGCGTGGCAGGTAGCAACCTCCCAGGCTGTGCTTGGCAGTTCAAAGGCGCCTCCTGGAGGAGATACTAAGAACTGAGAGGAAGAAAATAAGTTTTTGTTTTTTTTTTGAAAATAAGTTCTTGATGTACAAGCACAGACAACCTGTTAACAGATCACACATCCAGACAAAGCAAACCTTCAGAATCCTCAGCATTTTAATCTACACATTCAGTATAAAATTAGGAACAGGAACATAAATGCTATCATGAAGACTATTCAAGTGTGGATGTCGAGCAATTGCATACAGGAAGAGTAAGAGTTTCCTGCAAGTATAAAAGTATATCCCTATCAAAAGATGAAGAAAAAAAAAGTTCATCCCTATTTAAATATGCATCGGATAGGAAATGATATGGAATGCATTAGAGGATGAATGAATGACATCAAACCAGAATGATTAAATAATGGATCTAAACCTGATATTTCCCTTACGTCTCACTGACTCCCAAGACCAATGCTGTCCAATAGCAATATGATGCCAGCTACAAATTTAAAATTTCTACAAGTGACATTAGAAAGGTAAAACAGCCCTAACCGGTTTGGCTCAGTGGATAGAGCGTCAGCCTGTGGACTGAAGGGTCCCAGGTTCCATTCTGGTTGTGGGCACATCCCAGTGGGGGGTGTGCAAAAGGCAGCTGATCAATGTTTCTCTCTCATCGATGTTTCTAACTCTCTATCCCTCTCCCTTCCTCTCTGTAAAAAATCAATAAAAAATAAAAAAAGGTAAAACAAAGCAGATGAAACTAATTTTAATAATACATCTTATTTAATACAATACATCCAAAGCATTACTGTTTCAATTTGTAATCAATGTGAAATTATTAATGAGGCATTTGACATTATTTTATATGAAATCTTTGAAATCTGGTATGTATTTTACACTTACAGTGCATATTAATTCAGACTAGACACATTTAAAGATAGCACAGCTCAAGAAGGCAGGGATTAAAAATTAACATCAGATCCATACCATATATTTGTACAGATCTGTACATTATTCTCCATATACTTATTTTAAAGAGATGAAAAGCTTAAAATTGTGTTTTAGAATTTAACATATTTTGGCCAAGCTCTTTTGGAACTATTGCAGAAGGAGAAAGAAAGATGGTGGTTATCTCAAGATCCACCAAATTTTTTTTTTTTTGTAATCAGAGGTTGAGATTATCGTTGGGATATTTGAGAGTTTCATTGCCATTTCAGATGAATCTGAAGACCTTAATAAAAAGTATAAGATAGTTATCCTTATGCTCCTAGTCATAAAGTGCTAGCTATGCATCTATTGTATATTTCTCCATAATTATCTCACACACATTTACCATTGGCCTCTGCGTTGCCAGGGCTGTCTTGCCTAGGACTCCTCTACTTTCCGTTATTTCACACTTCGCCACCCTACTTTCCACCCCTATTTCATAAAAAAGTTTGTCTATGGTCCTCATGACAGCGACTCCAGGTGTCAGCAGAACCACCACTGCTGAGACGGGGGGGGGACAACAAAAGTCTTGCCCAACCTTTGGGGAGGTAGTCAAGGGTCCCCTAAATTCAAAACTTAATTTTAAGAAAAGAGAACAATGGTTTCAAGGAAGCAATGGAAAGGCTATGCACATTTGCTGTGCTCGGACCACTAACCACTTGCCCTCCGGTCGCCCCAAAAGTCTCCCATTTTAAGAAAAGAGAACAATGGTTTCAAGGAAGCAATGGAAAGGCTATGCACATTTGCTGTGCTCGGACCACCAACCACTTGCCCTCCGGTCGCCCCAAAAGTCTCCCATTATTCCCACGCCAACAGCCTAAGGTGCAAATCTGGAGTGAGTGCCCTGGGAGGGCGGGAGTTCGCGATCACTTCCGGGTCACCTGGGCGGGGGAACGGGCTGGGGGTCGGATCGAGCCGCGGACAGCCAAGACTGCGCCGCCGCAGGAGGAGTTAGGGGCGGGGCTGCGTCTGCGCGTCGCCCGCGAGCCGGGAGCGGGCTTCGCGCATGCTCACACGGAGCTCTGGCTAACTCCACTTCCGGTGTTTGCTCTGGCTGCGTCGGAGCCGGGGCTGCGTTGGGCGGTGCGAAGAGAGGCCCTGCTGCCGGCGGTGAGTGCCGCGGTACCCTCCGTCCATCACCGCAGGCGGGAGGGTGGAGGGACTTTGGCGAACTCGGCAAATGCATGACGCCCCTGCAGCCTTGGAGAATTTGGAAAGGGAGAGCTACTGGTTAAAATGCATGCGCGTGGGGCTCAGATTCTGGTGCCATTTAAAGCCCATGCTCCCGACTCTAGAGCTTGGTTTTGAAAGATCTACGCAGGCAGTGGCTGAATCTGAGGCAGAGTCACTATTCGGAAAGCGAGTGCAGGAAGCTGGACCCAGTGTGAAGGTGCTGGTGGACCCAGTGTGAAGGTGCCGGCGCAGGATTGCGGAGAAGGGGCAGATGCAAGGGCCAGCAGGCAGCCGTCAGCAGGACCTAACGAGCCATCGGAGTGGGGAGCGAGGAGAGGGCCCTGAGCATCTTTTAAAAAAATATATTTTATTGATTTTTTTTTTTACAGAGAGGAAGGGAGAGGGAGAGAGAGTTAGAAACATCGATCAGCTGCCTACTGGGGATGTGCCTGCAACCAAGGTACCTGCCCTTGACCGGAATCGAACCTGGGACCCTTCAGTCCCCAGGCCGATGGTTTATCCACTGAGCCAAACTGGTTAGGGGAGCATCTTGAGGGTTAAGTCCAGACTCAGCTGGGCATAGGGCTGTCCTAGATTCTTTCCCGCCCTCACTTCTGCATTCCAGTCCCCTCCTGCGCACAGACCCCAAACTCCATTCAGGCCAAGTAGTTTGAAGTTCTGGTTCATAGAATATTGCCCTCACCTTGCTTGTGACGTCAGGCCAGGTTACGTTTCTTCACTAAGACCCTCAGTTTTTTTTTTTCAACATGAAGATGGGAGAAAATAATAGTATTTACTTCAGGGTGTCTGTAAGGATTAAATTAGATGATTTATACGCCCGATGTATAAAAAGGGCCCAGTAGATGTTAACTACTACTATTACTGTTATTATTGTACTGTTTTGTTATTATGCATTGTTTTGCTGTTTCTCCCTTTATTACATTTTTAAAAATTAAAAAAAAACATATACCTTTATTTGATTTGAGAGAGAGAGAGAGAGAGAAACATCAATTTGTTGTTACGCTTATCTATGCATTCATTGGTTGAGTCTTGTCTGTGCCCTGACCCAGGATCAAACCCCAAACCTTGGTGTATTGGGTGGGTGCTCTAACCAATGAGCTACCTGACCAGGGCTGCTGTTTCTTCCTTTAGGTTTGAGTTGTTTTGTTTTTTAAATCAAGGGGCAGGTAGCTTATCTATCTTGGTGTTTTCTTGAAACATAGTTTTTGTCTGTTTTTTTTGAATGGGTCATTTATTTTGGTTGTTGCTGACAAATTTATATGTATATTTTTATTTTTTTAAAAAATATATTTTTATTGATTTCAGAGAGGAAGGGAGAGGGAGAGAGCGATAGAAACATCAATGATGAGAGAGAATCATTGATTGGCTGCCTCCTGCACGCCCCGCACTGGGGGTTGAGCCCACAACCCAGGCATGTGCCCTTGGCCGGAATCGAACCTGGGACCCTTCAGTCCGCAGGCTGACGCTCTATCCACTGAGCCAAGCCGGCTAGGGCCCAAATTTATGTTTTTAAAAGGAATTACAGGATACAATTAATTTTGCTGATCAAGTGTTATTTGCTAGATTAAGAAATGTCTGTTTTTCTGTATAACCCAGAAGGCTGTGGATTAAGACGTGCAGAAAGTACCTGATGTTCTCGGTCTGAAGTAGGTATGAGTGATTTCAGCGAAGACTTGCTGAGGCCCACGGCAGAGGATGACCCAGCGGAAACCAGTGTCCGCCCTCGTTCAGGAATGTGTCTTCCTTGGCTCCAAAAGCAAGTAGAAAGTGTGGGTAAGTAAAATACCCTACAGCCATTTTACCCTCCATGCAAGGGAGGATAAGATCCCATATGAATGCAACATGAATAACCAAGCGTGGTTCACTTTTCAGGATAGGAATACATAGATGACAATTTCTTATGCTACAGCCAAAAAGAAATAAAAAAATAGATGATTTTTTGTTTTAGAATTCTTTTCCTTTGAATTAATAATAGTCAGCATTATGGCAGATACACATGTCTTTTTCTTTTTCTTTTTCCTGAGCACTTACTATATCCCTGACATTGGCTAAATTAATCTGCTGTAAATCTACATGCTAGGCATTTTATTTTATTTTTAAAAATATATTTATTGATTGATTTCAGAGAGGAAGGGAGAAGGAGAGAGTGATAGAAACATCAATGATGAGAGAGAATCATTGATCGGCTGCCTCTTGCACACCCCCTATTGGGGATCGAGCCCACAACCCAGGCATGTGCCCTTGGCCGGAATCGAACCTGGGACCCATCGGTCTGCAGGCTGATGCTCTATCCACTGAGCCAAGCCGGCCAGGGCGATGCTAGGCATTCTAAAGGTGAGGAAACGGAATCTCAAATGACTTTAAGTGCTGGATATGTTAGTCATTCACTTTCTCCTCCATTTTCACCTTAAGGCAACTCATATTGCTTTTGTTCACGAAGCCTTGACTGTAGGCACAGTTCTCTAGGAGATCAATTTTAGGAAAGAGTACGGGAGGAAGTTGATTGCTCTAAAACTATGTTTGCATGTACCTGTTAGTCTGTGAACTCCCAGAGTAAGGGTGCCTGAGCTGAAAGACTGCTGGCCCCTGGGGGTCCCCTAGAGGTATGGAAAGGGAAGAGGAGTGGCAGTCTGCAACCAGTTGCTCCTATAACAGGGTTGTAACTAATTCCAAATATTCTTAATATGAGTATTGTCAATTCTTTTATTTTTAAATCTTTATTGTTGAAATATTACACATGTCCCCTTTTTTTTCCGTATTGTCAATTCTTTAGAGATCTAAAGAATTGTTTTAGTCTAATTTGCATTTAATGTCATTGAGTTACTAGGAACTCAGTTCTTAAAAACATTAAAGCCCACCTCTTGTTTTCAGAACACTGGAAGGTACTAAACGCCCTGCTTGCCTAGGATGGCCCTAATGATTTCTACACATTCTAACGACTTGAGACTATGCGTTTGGGGCCCTCTTGGACAATTCTACTCAGATTGTTTAGTACAAGAATGAAAGGGTGATGGAGTCAGATTTGAAGGGTTTGTTGACTCTGGTAGAACATCAAATTACAAATCTCCCCATTAGACATTTTTTTTTTTCATTTGCTAAAACTAGTTAAAATAGTGTTGGAGAGTTTGTTTTAAGTGAAGCTAGCTTTGATATTTGGGATGGGCTGGATTAAGGTAATACCCACTGTTCTACTTGTTAACACTTATGCTTATCAGAAGTAAGTTTTTGAGCTGTTGAATTGGGGTCACTGGGTAAAAGACTCCTCTCTTTGCCCAGCTGGTGTGGCTCAGTGGTTGAGCAGAAACCAGTGAACCAGGAGGTCATGGTTTGATTCCCGGTCAGGGCACTTGCCCAGGTTGCAGGCTTGATCCCCAGTAGGAGGCATGCAGGAGGCAGCCGATCGATGATTCTCTCTCATCATTGATATTTCTATCTTTCTCCCTCTCCCTTCCTCTCTCAAATCAATAAAGTCATATTAAAAAATACATAAAAGACTCTTCTCTTTAATCTTTATAGCGACCAGAGGGAAAAAGGAGAAGGATTTTGCTCAGACAACAAGTGCCTGTTTAAGTTTCATCCAAGAAGCCCTGCTGAAGCATCAGTGGCAGCGAGCAGCCGAGTACATGCACAGTTATCTGCAGATCCTGGAAGACTCGGACAGCAACAAGAGGCAGGCTGCGCCCGAGGTGAGGCAAGGGCGAGTCTGCGGGAGAGGTTACTGATCCCTGGGAGTTTCAGCTTCTTTTGGCAGAAACGGTTCTGATCTTCACCACATTTTCTTCGTCTCAGAAGATGGTGGTTTTATGGATCTAACTTCTAAGGCCAGACTCTGGAGTCCTCTTTTTTTTCTCATGTCCCATCTCCAAACCATCAGAAAGTCCTGTTGGCTGTACTTTCAGATTCCCTGGGGTCTGACCAGGCTGCCCCTGATCCAGGCCCTTGCCATCCCGCTGAGACCGGTTTGCCCTTTTCCTCCTCCTGGTCTGGTTTCAGCACAGCAACCAGAGCGACGCTTTTTTTAATTTTACAAAGAGAGAAATCGTTTATTTATTTATTTACTTATTTATTTATTTGCTTTAATATATTTTTATTGATTTCAGAGAGGAAGGGAGAGGGAGAGAGAGAGAGAGAGAAACATTGAGAGTCATTGATCAGCTGCCTCCTGCATGCCCCCCACGGGGGACCAAGCCCGCAACCCAGGCATGTGCCCTTGACTGGAATCGAACCTGGGACCCTTCAGTCTGCAGGCTGACGCTCTATCTACTGAGCCAAACCAGCTAGGGTGAGAAATCGTTTTATTCACACACCATACAGTTCACCCATTTCGATGGTATACAGTTCAGGGTTTTTTCATAGATATTCACAGAGATGTGCAACTATTACCACAATCTAAACGTGGACATTTTTGTCTCCCCAAGAAGAAATCCTCTACGGACTTGCATTCAGTCCCTGTTTTTCTCTTCACCCTCCCCCGTCGTCCCCCCGCCCCCCCAGCCCTGGCAACCACTAATCTAGGACTTTCTATTCTGGAGATTTCATGTAAGTAGAACCATATAATGTATGGCCTCTGTGAGTGACTTCTTTCACTGTACATGATGTTGTCAAGGTTTGCCCGTGTTGTAGCGTGTATTAGTACGTCATTCCTTTTTATTATTGCAAAGCAGTGTTCCATTATATAGATCATAGCTCATTTCATGTGTCCATTCATCAGTTGTTAGACATGTGGATTCTTTCCACTTTGTGGTTATTGTGAATAAGGCTGCTGGACACTCCGTACAGGTTGTGGTCGGGATGTTTGGGTATGTACCCAGGAGTGGAATCGCTGGGTCGCATGGGAGCGGTTTAATTTCTTGAGGACCTGGCAGACTGCTTGCCAGAGCGATGACACCATTTGACCCTCCCACCAGCGGTGTGGGAGGGCTCCAGGTTCCCACATCCTTGCCAACACTTGTTAGTGTCTGTCTTTTGAGTAAAGCTGTCCTAGTGGTTGTGAAGGTGACATCTCATGGTGGTTTTGATGTGCTCCCAAGTTCTGTGACTAATGAACATGTGGCCTCAGCGTGATCCTTTTAAAACATGATCCTGCTGAAGACCCGGTGGCTTCCCATGTCACTGCACGTAGAAGCCAGCGTCCTCCTGATGCCTGCGTGTGCTACATGGCTTCCCTCTGCCCTCCCCCCCCCCCCACCTCTCTCTGACCTCATCTGTCACTCTCCTTGTTTGTTCCCCTGCATCCTCACCGCCTTCCTTCTCTGACTTGGACAGGCTCTTACTTGCCTGGTTGCCTTTGCCTTAGCTGTTTCCTTCACCTGGAAAGGTCTTCAGGACTCACTCTAGCATTTTCAACGGGGCCCAACGTGACTACAGTTGCCGCTGTACACCCCTCTCCACCTTCCAGCTGTCCCTCGGGTCCCCTTATCCCACTCCATTTGTTTCCCATAGTTTTTGCCAATTTAATTACTGTGTTTCTTGGTTCTTGTCTGTCTCTCTACAGTAGAATGTAATTTCCAGCAGGGCAGGGCTCTGGAACGGTGCCTTGCATATACGGTTAAATTTGTTCAGTAAAAAACAGTTTGTCCGAAATAGTTTCATCTGGAAATCTCAAATAGCTTTTATTTATTTATTTTTTAAAATATATTTTTTATTGATTTCAGAGAGGAAGGGAGAGGAAGAGAGAGAGAGAGAGAGACATCAATGATGAACGAGAATCACCGATCAGCTTCCTCCTTCACGCCCCACACTGGGGATTGAGCGTGGAACCTGGGCATGTGCCCTGACCGAGAATCGAACCTTGACCTCCTGGCTCATAGGTCGATGTTGCTCAACCCCTGAGCCACGCTGGCCAGGTTACAGTAACCACTGTATGAGTTAGATATCTAATAGAGCCAAAAACAACCTGAAAGAAAAAGTTTTCCCATTGATTGAAACTTCAGTTTATGGACTAACGTTTCATGCACCTTTAGATCACTGGGCAAGTCACAGGCTCTTTTTGTCCAGAGTTTGTTTTGTGAAGTGAGGGACTCGGATCAGGGGTTTCTAGGCGCTTGTTTGGCTCTATTGGAATCGTCTAGGGCAGCGGTTCTCAAACTGTGTATGGGTTGCGACCCCTTTGGCGGTCGAACGACCCTTTCACAGGGGTCGCCTAAGACCATCCTGCATATCAGATATTTACATGACGATTCATCACAGTTATGAAGTAGCAACGAAAATAATTTTATGGTTGGGTCACAACATGAGGAACTGTATTTAAAGGGCCAGAGGGTTGAGAACCACTGGTCTAGGGCTTTCGTTGGACACGCAGATTCTGGGGCTCCGTGCCAGGTTTGAATCCGAGTCTGAGTCCCTGCAGTGTTTATTTTTATTTATTTATCTTATTTTATTGATTTTTTACAGAGAGGAAGGGAGAGGGATAGAGAGTCAGAAACATCAATGAGAGAGAAACATTGATCAGCTGCCTCCTGCACGTCCCCTACTGGGGATGTGCCCGCAACCAAGGTACATGCCCTTGACCGGAATCGAACCTGGGACCCTTGAGTCCGCAGGCCGACGCTCTATCCACTGAGCCAAACCGGTCAGGGCTGCAGTGTTTAATTTTAACGGGTAGTTCTTGTGTACAACCAGGTTGAAGTCCACTGTGATAGGTAGTCTCCACGTTCTCTTTAGGCTCCAAAAGACTCCAGTCTGGCATTCTGCAAAGGAGATCTTGACCTCTCTAAGCTGGGAAGATGCGTTTTATGGTTACACCAAACCACCAGTCTGTATGTTTATAGAAATAACGGATTTAAAATTCACTAAGTTTACTTTCAGGTCAATGTTACTGAATTACTTTAAAGTGGGGTAAGAGAAACAGAGATTCACCCCCATGGAAAACAAAGAGCTCCAGGTTCTGTCAGCAGCATGGCGGTGCCATGGGGAGAAAATATATTCTATTAAAATCTGTCTGTAGCTGATACGCATTCTTCGATTTGAGCCCTAAATGTAGGTTACACATAGCCAGTATTTAGAAAGCTCGCTGGGATCTCAGGAAGTATCCAGTCTATTGCTCTCATTTGGTTTTTCTCCTATGTTAGTTAAAAATGTTATCTTCAGTGCATATCTCAACTGCCTGCCTTCTTTAGTCGACTAATTTAAAAATGGCACTATCATAGGTACCTGGGATTTTAATCGGTGGGAAAGTTTTATTCACGTGTGATACAATAGTAGTTTCACTGGGTGAAGTGTAGTGAAATATTGATGGAGGTGGTATCTAGGAAAAGAAACTGTAGGTTGCTTTTGAATGAAATAATCAGAAAAAAAATAGCTTTCTTAGGCAGACTTTGGTTAAGGCAAAGATTTTACATTTTTGTTAGTAATTTCTGTTTTGACAGATTATTTGGAAACTCGGAAGTGAAATTCTCTATTATCACCCCAAAAGCAGCGTGGAGACTTTTAATACCTTTGCAGACAGGATGAAAAATATTGGCGTCTTGAATTACTTAACGGTAAGAACGTGGGCTTTGTGAATTTACCTTTGCAGTGTTCATTTCAACAAAACAGCTGGTCTCAGCAGTGAGATAAGTAGTCAGGTGAAAGGCCTAGACCAGTGATGGCGAACCTATGACACGCGTGTCAGAGGTGACACGCGAACTCATTTTTTGGGTTGATTTTTCTTTGTTAAATGGCATTTAAATACATAAAATAAATATCAAAAATATAAGTCTTTGTTTTACTATGGTTGCAAATATCAAAAAATTTCTATATGTGACATGGCACCAGAGTTAAGTTAGGGTTTTTCAAAATGCCGACATGCCGAGCTCAAAAGGTTCGCCATCATTGGCCTAGACAGAGTGTTAGGGACCTGGATAAATAAGAAGCTGAAAGGAAGCAGTGCTGTGAGAACCGCCTACTTCTCTGTTTCCTGTCGCCTACCTTGACCTCTGAGTTAAAATACCTGCTTGTTCTATGTCTCGAGCTGCCCAGACCAGCCCTCTGAGTGGCCACCTTCTCATCCTTTGCTCAAGTCGCTTGAGCTCTCTAGCAATCGGCACTTTTGGAAAAGGATTGAACTAAACAAATTGAGAGTTTGCATATGTGAAAACGTTTCCCCCCCAGCTTTATGGAGATATAATTGGCATATATCACTGTGTAGGTTTAATGCGTACAGTGTGATGATTTGATCCATGTACGCATCATGAAAGAGTTACCACAATAAGGTGAGCTGGCACCTCCTTCCTCTCACATAATTACCGTTGTGTTGTTGTTATAGTGAGAACATTAAAGCTCTACCCTCCCGGGAACGTTCGGGCATACAATTCCGCATTATTAACTCTAGTTACCGTACTGTATATTAGGTCCCCGGAACTTACTCATCTCATAACTGAAAATGTGTGCCCTTTGACCAACATCTTCCCGCCTCCTCCACCCTCGGCCCTTGGCAACCACCAGGCTCCTCTCTGTTGATGCAGCTTTGGGGCAGCATCTGAGCCAGGACACAGGCTCTTTCCCTAGATCGCGCGGTCCTCTCTTTGTAAGCTGACATCATTTTACTCTCACCCACCTCGTGCTGTTCCACACCCCTTCCCTCTTTGCTAGATGGAAATTTTGGATGACGGGGACAGTGTTGTTACATCATGTGTGTCCTGCCAAGATCTCGGCCCAACATACGTCCTATGTGTACTGAGCTTTCTGACGAACGGTGTTCTAAGCGCTCAACACGTCATGGCGCATGTTCTCGTTATGGTTGCAGATCTCCTTGCAACACGCGTTGTACCTTCTGCATCACGGGATGTTCGACGACGCCAGCAGAAATCTCAGCCAGGCGGAGACGTGGAGATACGGTGAAAAGTCGTCTTCCCAGGAGGCGTTAATCAACCTCGTTCAGGCCTATAAAGGGCTCCTGCAATATTACACTTGGTCTAAAAAGAAGAAGGAACTGTCCGAGCTTGGTGAGTGGGTACCAGTGAACTGTTGGGGGATAATTCTGGTTCAGAGGAACACAGGGATCTTAAGGAGTAAATCGAATCCCCGACCACCCAGCCGAGCTTTATCCAGATGTTACAGAGAGCAGATGTTTCTATGGATGTAAAATTCTCCATCATCTTTTACATATTGATGTATCAAAAGCCTTTTCAGACAAAACTTAGATGATTCATAAATTAAGTTTATGACTATTTTAGATTCATTGCTGTTTTTAAATATGATTTCCAGGAAAGGTGATCATTTTCTTTGCATATCATAAATGTTTCTTCTTGTGGGTTTAGAATGGGGTTTAGTGTGTTTTATAATGTTGTTTCTCAGAATACTATGTTTAAAGCAGGGGTCCTCAAACTTTTTTAAACAGGGGCCAGTTCACTGTCCCTCAGACTGTTGGAGGGCCGGATTATAGTTTAAAAAAAAAACTATGAACAAATTCCTATGCACACAGCAGCGGCAAAAACACCTAGCGGGCTGGATAAATGTTTTCGGCGGGCCGCATGTGGCCCGCGGGGCGTAGTGTGAGGACCCCTGGTTTAAAGAATAGAGCAAGATAAAGTTGTTTCATCTCTGTACAAAGGTCATAACAGACCATTTTCTTTTCTTTTTTTCCCCCAATATGTTTTTACTCATTTCAGAGAGAGGAAGGGATGGGGAGAGAGATAGAAACATCAATATGAGAGAGAATTATTCATCGGCTGCCTTCTGCATGCCCCTACTGGGGATGGAGCCCACAACCCGGGCATGTGCCCTGACCGGGAATCACACTGACCTCCTAGTTCATGGGTCTACATTCAACCACTGAGCCACACCAGCTGGGCACAGACACTTCTTTGGATCAGACCAGAAACTGACCATGTGTCCGTCTCAAACTTGGTTCCCTTTCTCTTACTTTTTACTGGTGATGGTATCCTGTGCTAGCGCCGCATCTGTGTTCTTTAAAGCTATAGGCTGTCTTCATTTCCTTTCTCTTGTTTAGTTCTTCTCTGTAGCTTCTTTTGGGATTAACCCCTTTTTAATCCAAATTAAAATCAGGACAGTGGTTTTCTCAAGACAATGAAAGGAAAGGCACGTGTAGGGGTTCTTGTTTTCTATCCAAATCTCAGTCTTGGTATTTATTGTGTCGTGTGTGGTAAGCAGTGTTTTCTTATTATGCTTATGAGATAAGTAGTATTTCCTTGGTCTCTGGTCGTGTGATTTTGCTAACCTCAGAATTCCCTTCCCTCTTCCTACTTCCGACCTCTCCCAAGACCCTTCTGAGGCACGTCTTCATCGTGATAACCTTGTGTGGTCGTCATGCCACCCCCTTACCCAGAATGCCCTCCGCCCATCAAGACTCAGTAGACCCCTTATCCTTACACTTGAACCCGGTAGATCAGCCTCCTGTGCAGCCTGTGTTATTGGACTCTTCGCCTCTTGCTTTGTAATTGCTCTAAGCTTTCCCCTGTGTGTTTTCTGTTGTATCTCCCTGTCTGCACCAGTCACATCTTTCGAGGTCCCGTGTCTGTCTGCTGTTAATTCAGTTCACCTCGCTACAATGCCCGCTGCGATATTTTTTTTTTAAAAAACAACAGGCTTGCTGATGTTGATGAGGTAAGTTTTCAGTTCAATATTTACTTTCTTACACGTGGTTAGGTAGAACTGATGCAAATATTTGATGACAGAAGCCGTTGGAACCTGGCATTGACACCATCTCCCCCACGGACAGATGGTCCAGGCCCTTCCTGCAGCTGAGCCGTTCGTTGTTCTGTAGCAACAGGAGAGGAAGATGGGATGACACGTGGAGCTCTTTACACGCCTTCCAGCCTCCAATGTCTATTTAATAGGAAAAAACCTATGGCTAGTTCTCCTAAGCTCCTAAGGACATAGCACATAACCATCCCTTGCTGCTGCGGTGGCCTGCCCTGGTTGGATTTCATGCACTTGGCGACTGGGAACCTCCTTCCACTGGAAGTTCACACCCAACGTAGACTTACTCAGGGATCTGCCTTTTTGCTTTAAAATGTTTTTCTAGCCCAGCCGGTGTTGCTCAGTGGTTGAGCGTTGACCTATGAACCACGGTTCGATTCTGAATCGGGGCACATGCCCGGGTTGCGGGCTTGATCTCCAGTGGGAGGCGTGCAAGAGGCAGCCCATCGATGATTCTCTCTCCTTCTCCCTCCCTTTCTGAAATCAATTTTTTAAAAAAGTTTTCTATACCATTTCTTACCTGCTTTCCTCTTATCACCTCGTTTTCAAGTCCATATTGATACTTATTCAGTTGATCTACTGGGGAGAGAATACCAATCCCTCTTTTTTGGGGGGATGAGTTAGTTTTTTGGTTAAAATGTAGCACTGGTACCAAAAAGTATTTTGGTCGTCTGTTAGTTGTTGCCTTTGAAAGACTGACTTTCTTTTAAACATTTAAGGTTGTGAAATATACAGTAAGTGCTCACTTAACATCGTTGATAGGTTCTGTGACTTTAATAAGCGAAATGACATGTGATAAAACCAGTTTTACCACAGGCTGATTGATATAAACAAGAGTCAAGTTCCTGTGGCATGTCATCAACAGTCTAACGAAATGATGTTGAACGCAAGATATTATTTGAGGATCTGCTATATGACTCGATGGGATATAGAATGGAAGGGATATAGACAGAAAAAAAACATATAAAACAAATGTGTGGTAGAATGAATAATTACAAAACAAACATCCATGTACCTGCCACCCAGGTTAAGGGGCACAGCATTGCTGTCACCATGAAGTCCCCCACTGGTGCCTCTCTTTCCATTGCCTTGAGAAAACCACTGTCCTGACTTTAATTTGCTAGTATTCTGTTGAGGATATTTGCATCGGTGTTTCTAGAAAGACTGGTCCCTCATGTTCTTGTGTTGTCCTTGTCTGGTTTTGGTCTGAGGGTAATACTGGCCTCATAGAGTATAGCTGGGAAGTGTTCCCTCTGTTCTTTTTTTGGGGAGGGGGGCAGGGGAAGAGTTTGTGAAGAATCAGTCTCATCCTTTCAACGTTTGAATTCACCAGCAAAGCCGTCAGGGCCTGAGCTTTTCTTGTGGGTAGTTACTGATTGCTGATTCTGCAGTCAGTTCTGAGTGATTCTTAAAAGTCTTTGATCTTTGATTAGATGAGGATGACTATGCTTACAGCACAGCCTCTCAGAACATGTTCAAGCACAGCTGGAAGACGTCCACCAACTTCTCTGCATTGATTCAGACGCCCGGAGTTTGGGACCCTTTTGTGAAGAGCTATGTAGAGGTAAGTAGACTTTTCATAACATTTTATCAGTTTCCTTTTTACTATAAGCCTAACCTCTACTGATCAGAAGGAAACGAATATTTAGAAATTGTTAAAAAAAAAAAAAGTCTCTCTTTTTGGCCTGAACATTTTTTGTTTATTTTACTAGTATACTGTAAATGCTACTTTTGTATGTGTTTACTGCTGGATAACATGTCAGGGCCATATATTTATAAAATAAGTCACAATATAGTTGTAAATGCCAACTCCATATTATTCTTATCGAGCTTAAAAGAAAAGCAGAAAGATCTTTTATGACTCGATGAGATGTAGAACGGAAGGGGACAGAAATCTGAAATTAGGTCACGATATATCGGGTGAAGAATAACGGCTGTCACCCCAGAGTCATGATGGAAGGACGGGGGGCCTTGGCCCCAGGCACTGAATAAACCCTCACACTAATTGGCTTTGTGAATGCTTCCTGAGTGCTGAAGTGGTCATTGTGTTGTCAGAAGAGCATCTCTGAGGCCGGATGCTGGTGAGCCTGGAAGTTTCCGGGTAACGTTGGAGTGGGATGAAAGGGACTGTACTTCCCACGCACCCCTTTTGTGGCTGACGTTACGTAGGGCACCGAGGCGAGTGACGTCCTGTGTTCTCTTTCCAGCCTAGAGTGCTCTGCTGTAAGCGCTTCATTTCTTATAGGAACAGTTCTTACGTGAAGTTGTTGCGTTTTTCAGTAACAAATAGGATAAGGATACAGTGGGAAGCCAGCAGGCCTTTGTTGTAAGCGGCCTCTGTCCTCCACAGAGGCTGTCACATGCTGCTGAGAGCAGAAACGGGTGTGACCACCATACCCCACTGCCAATGCTCTTTTTCAGTTTTATGACGTTTTTGTGCCCATCATTAACTTGTGCATTATCTTTCATGTAACTGTCTGACAGAACTTAGCTAAGATACTATGTTTTTTTTATGTAGATGCTGGAATTCTATGGGGATCAAGATGGGGCCCGAGAGGTCCTCACTAATTATGCCTACGACGAAAAGTTCCCATCCAACCCGAACGCGCACGTCTACTTATACAACTTCCTGAAGAGGGAGAAGGCACCAAGAGAGAAACTGATAAGTGTGCTTAAGGTATAGATTTTTTTAAAAAAGATTTTTAATTGGTTTTTAGAGAGAGAGGGAGGGAGAGGAATAGAAAGATAGAAACATCGGTGGGAGAGACATCGATCAGCTGCCTCCTGCACGCCCTCTACTGGGGATCGAGCCTGCATCTCGGGCATGTACGCCAACCGGAAATCGAACCGGGAACCTCATGGTTCATGGGTCGACACTCAACCACTGAGTCACACTGGCTGGGCCTGTGTGAAATAGTTTTCTTCCTTTATTTTTTTTTCCTCAGTTTTGACTTCTGAAAAGAAATTAAATTTTTAAGTGTGGTAAACAGTATAAAAAATGTATAAGGAGAAAATAAAAAGTCTCCATCTGTTTCCCCTACACCTCTGATTATCTAGTTATTATCAGTGATTTTTAAACAATAGCTTTACAGAGAATCCTCTCTATACCCGAATTGAAACTGGATAAAAGCTAAGTGTTAAATCCGTGATTCATTCACTGAAGGGCTATTCGCGAGTAAGAACTTTCTTTGAAAAGTAAGCTGACATTTGAGAAATGCCTTTTGAATGTGCAAATAACACAAGATTATCCTTTCTTCCAGATTTTGTATCAGATTGTACCGTCTCATA
Organism: Myotis lucifugus; assembly: GCF_000147115.1. Taxonomy (NCBI): domain Eukaryota; kingdom Metazoa; phylum Chordata; class Mammalia; order Chiroptera; family Vespertilionidae; genus Myotis; species Myotis lucifugus. The sequence goes on along the minus strand of NW_005871548.1, from coordinate 240,832 downwards.
CACTGATGTTGGAATTCCATAGGTTACTGAGGAAATCAGGTGAGTCCTGTGTGTTTTACATCCCTGTGGGCAGACACGCTGTGGACGAGGGTGTCAGCAGCCCAAGGACCCTGGGCCAAATCCATTGCTCACCAGCCACTCCCTGCACTGGCGTGGTGTCCCTGGTGTCCGTGGGTCCGTGGCTGCTTTTGCACTGCGGCAGCACAGAGACCACGCGGCTCACAAAGCCTACATCAGGGCTGGGCAACCTTTTTGTGAGTGCGTGCCCAAACCAGCAAAATCTCTGACTCAAAATTCTTCTGCGTGCCAACCCTAATTTTTTGAGAACATGTTAACGCCTACTTGATATCTCTTAAGGTGTACGTATATGAAGAACCCTTGAAGAAATAATAAAATTCATTCGAGCGACAAAAACACAGTATATGATGATGAAAAATACATTTATTTTTTAATGTATACATGTACACTGATGGTCCGACAGAAAACTTTAGGACTCCGTTTGATTTTATCAGTGGGACTTTTGCTGCCGCATTACTGATGACAGAGATTTTACATCAGGTTTCTATTTCGTGACCTTCAGAGATATGCACGAGCTACTACTTTCATCCATCAGGCTACTCCTATTACGAGACTTAACACAATTCATCACTGAGAACAAAGATTCATAATTGTAAACGGAAGATTATAAGAGAGGGTTTCGCGTGCCAGCAAAAGTTACTGGCGTGCCATGTTTGGCACGCGTGCCAGGGGTTGCCCACCCCTGGCCTACATGTTTACTGTCTGGCCCTTTACAAATAAAGTTTGCTGATGCTGCTGTAGCATGCTAGGCAACAGTCGGCCAAAGAGAAGTGGCTGTAGTGTATATAACTCGCCTCGTTTCGATCACTGCTGCCTTGCACCTCCATATAGAGAAGAATGTAGCTTCATAGGGAGAAACCAGCTTAAGTCCAGGAGGTAGCGAGCCTGTCTCATGCCCTCTCTTCGTAGGAGACAATGTGTGACCTGCCCACACAGGGCAGGCGCTTTAAACAATGTTCTCGGTGTAGGCAGTTGATCCTCGATCAACATGGGTTTCAGCTGTGTGGGTCCACTTACATGCAGGATTTTTTCAATAAATGCTGTAACCCTCATGATTAAAAAAAAATAAAAAAAAAAAAAAAACATATATATATATATATATATATATATATATATATATATATATATATATATATATAGATTGATTTCAGAGAGGGAGAGAGAGAAACATCAGTGATCAGAGAGAACCATTGATAGGCTGCCTCCTGCACGCCCCACACTGGGGATCGAGCCCACAACCCGGGCATGTGCCCTGACGGGGAATCCATCCGTGACCTCCTGGTTCATTGGTCGACACTCAACCACTGACCCACACTGGCCGGGCATGATTTTCTTAATAACATTGTCTTTTCTCTAGCTTACTGTATTGTAAGAATACAGCATATAATACACATAACAGACAGAGGATGTGTGATCGGTATGACCTCTGGCCAACAGTAGGCCCTTAGTAGTTAAGGGTTTTGGGAATCAAAAGTTAGACGTGTGTTTGACTGTGGGGATGGGGGGATGGATGCCCCTAACTCAGGCATTCAGTTGTATAGCCCATTCAGAGATGAGAATCCACATTCCGACATTAGTAGCATGGACTGAATTATTAAATTTTCCAGATTCTTCACAGGAGAGTACGAGTACAATGAATTGTTTTAAATTTTTAGCTGAATTAGAGGGCTTATGGTTCAGTAATATTGTATCAGCTGATGAAATGTTTGTTTTAGCTTTGTGTGCCTCAGTTTCTTGTGTGAACCCTAATTGCTGTGACCATTGCAGACAAAGAAGAGCACCATAAACTGGGGCTGGAGGTACTATTCGGTGTCTTAGATTTTGCTGGATGCACTAAAAACATGACTGCTTGGCAATATTTGGCAAAATATCTCAGACAGATCTTAATGGGGTAAGTAAGAGACGCATGGTATTTATTACCGGGTCAGCATAACTAATAGTATTTCCCAATATTAGAGCTGATAATGTGTCAATTTTTAAGCAAATAAGGGATTTGCTTAAATTTTTGGATTTCATTTTTAAAAAAATATTTGTTATTGCTTTTAGAGATAAAGGAAGGGAGAGGAAGAGAGAAAAACATTGATAGGCTGCCTCCTGCACGCTCCCTACTGGGGATTGGGCCTGAAATCCAGGCAAGTGCCCTGACCGGGACTGGAACCAGTGACCTTTCTTGAACTGTGTCTTCTGCTGCTTTCTTCTGATTTTATCAAAAACAAGGACACATAAATTCACAAGTATAACATACAAAAATTCTCTCAAGATTCTTTTACGTTAACAAAATAAGTACCACTGTTAGGTTAGGGAATATGTTGGTTTTCAACTTGGAAATCAGGACGAGGCGGGGTCACTCCCACTCCTTGCTGGACTCTTATAAAGCTCTTTGGGATTTTCATGTTATTAACTTCTAAGATCACGTGGGAAGCAGCTTTCTTCCCAGCTGTTTTCAATAGTTTTCAGTGGGGTTTTAAGGCCTCATAAGATCATGGAAGGTTATTCATTCAGCAAATATTTCTTAAGTCCGTTGTGAGCTGGGAATCAAAAACGATGACTTTGATCATAACATCATTAGTGTCACATTTTTACTTTGTGAGAAGAAGGGATTTAAAAAAATTGTTTCAGCCCTCGCCGGTTTGGCTCAGTGGATAGAGCGCCGGCCTGTGGACTAAAGGGTCTCAGGTTTAATTCCGGCCAAGGGCACATGCCCAGGTTGTGGGCTAGATTCTCCCAGTAGGGAGCATGCAGGAGGCAGCCAATCAATGATTCTCTCTCATCATTGATGTTTCTATTTCTCTCTCTCCCTTCCTCTCTAAAATCAATTTTTTATATATATATATATATATATATATATATATATAGACACACACACACACACATATATATATATATTTTAAAAAAATAGTTTCTTTAATTCATTGTATCCATTTTGGTTGGTCAGGAAGTTCATGATCAGTGGGAACCTGTTTCAGGCTTCAGATCTGACCTGATCCTGGGGATGGAACAGAGCTGATTATAAAATGTTTTTGGTGTTCTATGTTGACATACCATTCTGCAGATCAAAAGCCCTGTCTAAACCCCATGTGAACCCCTGCTGACCATAAGATTCTTGAAGGCAGAGAAATGTCCTATTCAGTTGTTGAACCTGTAGTTCTGCCACAGGACACAAATAGGTTCTAAATGTGTATTTGCTCAATTAAATCATTCATGAACCCTTAGCCTTGTCCGGTTCAGCTGTCAGACCTGTGTGTTCATGCATTTGTATGATAATATCTGCATCCGGATAGGAATTCTTTGCAGCATGTAATTTACAATGAGGTTTTAAACTTTTACGTAGTAATAATAGCTAACATTTAAGGAACATTTGCCAGGAGCTTTCCATGAGACTGCTGTATTGCTGGACCCGTTTAATCCTGATAACAATGCTATGAGCCGGTGCCATTAATATCCTCAAGGAAACTGAGGCTCAGAGAGGTTACCCACCTTGGCCAGGGTCACATGGACAGCGAATGGGAGATCTGGGATTTGAATCAGGATTTTGACTTCAGAGTCTATGGCATTAACCACTGCGCTATACTGAGCTGGCTATTTAGTTCAATGGAAAATAGGGCATAGAGATCAACGAGAACCAGACGGATGTGGTTTCATGCGTGTGCCCTCCCACTGCCAGACTCAGACGTTGGTCTGAAAACGCCTTCCTCTCATCGTTCATAGGCTCTGCTTCAGTCCCCGTTCTGACAGCGTAGATCCGTCTCCGACATTGACCTTTTTCTTTTCCAGAAGTCACCTTGCCTGGGTTCAGGAAGAGTGGAATTCCAGGAAAAACTGGTGGCCAGGCTTTCACTTCAGCTCCTTTTGGGCAAAAAGTGATTGGAAGGAGGACAAAGCTTTGGCTTATGAGAAAGCTTTCGTAGCTGGAATATTGTTAGGAAAAGGTACGTGTTTTCTTTTTATCTAAAAGTCTCTTCTAGACGATTTTGAAATACGAAGTATGACCATTCTTGGATCAGACAGCTCACCTACTGTGGTACCTTAGGTTGTTTCTGTGTCTTGGCTGTTGTGAATGATGCTACAGTGAAATAGGGATACGTATATCTTTATGATTGTGTCTTAAAAAATATTTGGGGTAGATACCCAGAAGAGGAATTGCTGGGTCATATGGCAGCTCTATTCTTAATGGTTTGAGGAGCCTCCATTCTGTTTTCCATGGAGGCTGCATGAATTTACAATCCTACCAGCAGGGTTCCCCTTTCTCGGCATCCTCTCCAACACTTGTTACTTCTTATCTTATTGAGAGTAGCCATTCTACCGGGTGTGAGGTAGTATCTTATTGTGGTTTTGATTTGCATTTCCCTAATAGCTAGTGAGGTTGAGCATCTTCTCATATATCTATTGGCCATCCATATGTCTTCTTGGGTAAAGTGTCTGTTCGGGTCCTCTAAAGACTCCACCAAAAGACTATTAACAACAATAACTAAATATAGTAAAGGTTGCAGAACACAAAGTCAGTGTACGGAAATCTGTTGTGTTCCTGTATACTAAAAATGAAATATCAGAAAAAGAAAGGAAAAAAACACACAATCCCATTTGCAGTTGCAATGGAAAGGATAAAATACCTAGGAATAAACTTAAAGGAAGTGAAGGTCCTATACACAGAAAACTACAAGAGATTGTTGAGAGAAATTGAAGACACAGAAATGGAAAGATGCGCTGTGTTCATGGATGAGAAGAATTAGCATAGCTAAAATGGCCACGGTGCCTAAAGCAAGATACAGATGGAGTACAATCCCCATCAGAACTCCAGTGGCATTTTTCTAAGAAGTAGAACAAAAATTCAAATTTGTATGGAACCACAAAAGACCCCAAATAGCTACAGCAATACTGAGAAAAAAGAGCAAAACCACAGGTATCACACTCCCTGACTTCAAATTACCCTACAGTAATCAAAACAGTAAGGTATTGGCAGAAAAATAGACACACAGACCAATGGAACAGAATTGAGAGCCCCAAAATCCACAGATATATGGGCAACTCATTTTTGACAAAAAAGCCAAAAACATACAATGGAGAAAGGAAAGCCTCTTCAATGAATGGTATTGGGAAAATTAGAAAGCCAAATGTTAAAAGAATGAAACTAAACTGCTGTCTGACATCATACACAAAAGCTAACTCAAAATGGATTAAAGACTTGAATATAAAACCCGAAACAGTAAGATACATAGAGGAAAACATAGGTACTAAACTAGGGACCTTGGTCTCAAAGGGGATTTTGTGAACTTGACCCCAAAAGCAAAAATAAATGAATGGGACATCATCAAACTAAAAAACTTGGTGCAGCAAAAGAAATCAACAAAACAAAAAGGCAGCCAACTAAGTGGGAGAAGATATTTGCAAACAATCCTGATAGAGGCTAATACCCAAAATATATAAAGAATGTATACAACTCAACAACAACAAAAATAAACAATCCGATATTTAAATGGGCAAGAGGGCCTGGCAGAACTTCAAATGGGCACCAGGCACCTTTGGCAGAGTTCTAGGACCACCATCCAGCTACTTGCTAGGTGGTTAGAATGACTAGATAATTCCTGATCTAACCTGTCTATGGTTTATTTATTCTAATGCTTTACATCAAGGTTTTCTACAGATAACTTCCTTATTATTATAGATGCCTCTTTCGCTGCTTTTACAAGCTAACTTTGTGAAGGATTCTAGCCCTAACCAGTTTGCTCAGTGGATAGAGCATCGGCCGGGGGAACTGAAGGGTCCCAGGTTCGATTCCGGTCCCAGGCACATGCCTGGGTTGCACGCTCGATCCCCAGTAAGGGGTGTGCACGAGGCAATCGATCAATGATTCTCATCATTGATGTTTCTGTCTCTCTCTCCCTCTCCCTTCTTCTCTGAAATCAATAAAAAAATATATTTAAAAGACAACAACAAAAAAGAGAAGGAATCTAGAATAATTTGCTTTTGGAGAAGGCTCATTTAATATGTGAATGCATATAATATGCATATCACCTAAGTAAGGGTGTGGGAGGCAGCTTAGAAAACCAGCTAAAGTTGACGCTTTAATGTTGATGGACCAGAAACATCTTCGTGTGTAGCAAGCAGTACATTTCATTGGCGATGCTCTGAGAGTGTGCTTAGGTATGTTGGTATAGACCAGTGATGGCGAACCTATGACACGTGTGTCAGAGGTGACACACGAACTCATTTTTTTGGTTGATTTTTCTTTGTTAAATGGCATTTAAATATATAAAATAAATATCAAAAATATAAATCTTTGTTTTACTATGGTTGCAAATATAAAAAAATTTCTATATGTGACACGGCACCAGAGTTAAGTTGGGGTTTTTCAAAATGCTGACACGCCGAGCTCAAAAGGTTCGCCATCACTACTATAGACAGTAAAACTCATTCTGTTTCCATAATCATTAATATGCCAGGAATGAAGCAAAGCTAAAAATGTAGAAGTATATTTGAAGGATTTGATAAGTATTAAAACTATTTTTCTTTATTTTGCTTTCTTTTATTTATTTTTTAGGTTGTAGATATTTTCGGTATATTTCAAAACAAGATCATCAAGACTTAAGGAAGAAATTTAAGCGGATGAAGAAGTTAGTGAAAAAACACAGTATTGTAAATCCAGGACCCTGATACTGAATTTTAGTTATTTCAGATTAGTAGCTACAGGGTAGTAGCTTAATGGATAATTATTGAATGTACTTATTTATTTGGTGTTTTAAGAAGGTAGTTTTATATGGCTACAAAAAAGTTATTTTTATATATCTTTATATTTTCTCTTACTAGTAGTTATAGCTGGAGAAACAGTCTCACTACCTTTGTTCTTGGTAAATATATTTCCTTTTTGTACTGTTAAATATAATATTTATTAAGGAATAATCTTCAAATAAAATATATATTTATTTAATTAGAGAATACACCTCTACAGCAGTTATTGTTATTTGCAGATAATTTGCCTGACTTTGTGCAATAAGACATAACTGTGGGGCTGTTAAATGAATTTATATTCTTATTTCAGATTCTAAGTGATCCATGTTGGATTTACTATCATGACAAATATTTTGGTGATGAGTTCTGTGGAGAAACCAAGAAAGATCTAGAAAAGGACTCTCCTCTTTCTCCTTTGGTGTTAACACGGGACAGTTTGGGGCTGAGTGACCTGATTCTAGGAGAGGAATCTGGGTCAGAGAAGGTGGAAGGGCTGGCTGGTTTCAGCTGGCGCTGGCTTAGCTTCAGAAGGCTGTAGGCTTGTTTGCATTTATTTCCTTATCGGCACAGCGATCTTTAGCCATGCTTTGGAGCTCCCGAGTCCTCCCCTTTCTCTGGGAAACAAGGTACAGCAGTAGGCAGCTGGACAGGGGAGGAGACAGCTAGTGAAATAGCGTCCCAGGGTCACACAGTAGGCCTGGTAGGAAATTAAATAGTGTCCCAGGGTCACACAGTAGGCCCGATGGGAAATGAAATAGTGTCCCAGTCACACAGTAGGCCCAATGGGAAATGAAATAGTGTCCCAGTCACACAATAGGCCTGGTAGGAAATTAAATAGTGTCCCAGGGTCACACAGTCACACAGTAGGCCAATGGGAAATTAGTGTCCCAGTCACACAGTAGGCCTGGTAGGAAATTAAATAGTGTCCCAGGGTCACACAGTAGGCCTGGTAGGAAATTAAATAGTGTCCCAGGGTCACACAGTAGGCCCGATGGGAAATGAAATAGTGTCCCAGTCACACAGTAGGCCCAGTGGGAAATTAAATAGTGTCCCAGGGTCACACAGTAGGCCCGATGGGAAATGAAATAGTGTCCCAGTCACACAGTAGGCCTGGTAGGAAATGAAATAGTGTCCCAGGGTCACACAGTAGGCCCGATGGGAAATGAAATAGTGTCCCAGTCACACAGTAGGCCCGATGGGAAATGAAACAGTGTCCCAGTCACACAGTAGGACTGATGGGAAATGAGTGTCCCAGTCACACAGTAGGCCCGATGGGAAATGAAATAGTGTCCCAGTCACACAGTAGGCCCGATGGGAAATGAAATAGTGTCCCAGGGTCACACAGTAGGCCCGATGGGAAATGAAATAGTGTCCCAGTCACACAGTAGGACTGATGGGAAATGAAATAGTGTCCCAGGGTCACACAGTAGGCCTGGTGGGAAATGAAATAAGTGTCCCAGGGTCACATAGTAGGCCCAGTGGGGAAGCTTGGGGTATGAGCTGAACTTTATAACGTCTTGCAAAACCTGGTAGAGTGAGTGTTTCTTCAAAACTGTCTTGGCTCTCACACATTTACTGTTCACATAACTAGTATTTGAGTTGTGTGAAGGCTCACTGACTTCAGAGAAAATCCAATATTTTAGGTGGCAAACCATGTATTTTCCCCCATTGGCTTTATATTTTCCACTAAATTTTAAACTGTCTGCCAGAAAATTGGGGGACATACTATGCTTTTGTCAGTCATTTACTTTCAATATTTTATATTTAGTAAGACATGACTATCAAACAAAGAACCCAAACCTTCCTGATAAACATCTGAGACAAGGAAGGTGCTCCACAGAACCAGCATAACCAAGTTACAGCTACCACCTCAAGGGGCCAGCCTTGGTCAAATCCACACACTTAACTGCACAGAATGGGCGGTGAGATCCACAACTGACATTGCTTTAGGTCCGTGAAAGCTGAAGCCAGTTTCGTGACCGATAATTGACAACACTTACCAAGAACCCTGGGCTTTACATTTCGTCATGGCGTCACCACAAATCCTCTGAATCATCCCTCGCTCACAGAAGGAAGTCCGGTCCTCAGAGAGTAACTTGCCCAAGGTCACAACTGCTAGCTTTTAGCGGAGTTCCAAAGACCACACTCCATTCGTACTGTCTGTACTGACTCCCATGTTAGTCAGGACTTGCTTATTACATGAAGAGCACCGAGCTGGGTAGCAGCCCTTCATTTTTAAGATGCTTTCCTGGCTGTCGTGGGCGCTAATCTGTGAACCTGCTTGGAATAAATGCTACGACCTAAGGCAGTGGTTGGCAAACTCATTAGTCAACAGAGCCAAATATCAACAGTACGACGATTGAAATTTCTTTTGAGAGCCAAATTTTTTAAACCTAAACTATATAGGTAGGTACCTTGTTATTAACTTAATTAGGGTACTCCTAAGGCTTAGGAAGAGCCACACTCAAGGGGCCAAAGAGCCGCATGTGGCTCCCGAGCCGCAGTTTGCTGACCACAGACCTAAGGTAATAACTCAGCATTTGCTCAAAAGTACACATACCTCTTGATCGCCCCAATGTGTGGCATTCGCCTGAGAACCGTATTTCACTCTCACGCCACATATACCCCAGGTCTAGGAGGAGGAGGCCTGTGCTGACGGGTTTCCCAGGAAAGCTCCCCCCTAACATGGTCACCCCCTTTGCAGGTTCCGAGGAAGTAGTCCTGATCCCAGGGTGATTCAGGGTCTGAAATGGCTTTGCAGACAGACATTCCGGACCAGCGACGTGCTGCCCCTTCTGTGAGAACTGAGAGTGTTTTTCCTGCCTGGGTGGGACCCATTTCCTCCCGGCCCTCGGGACACTTCACCTCCCTGCACACACCCTGACCACAGGAAGGCAAAATAACCAACCAGCGTGTGTGCTCCTGCAGAGCTGCAGTCCAGCGAGCCAAGATGAACCCGTGACCTGCCACGCGTCCATCCCCACCCGGAAACCATCCCCACACGCCCCACAATATTTTGAATATAATTTTTAAAAACCTGCCGCTTGTGTCTACAGATGCTTATGGCGTACAGAGGTCCATGCATCACTCCCAAAGCCAGTCAATTTAAAGAATATGTTCTCTTGCCCTAATTGGTTTGGCTCAGTGGATAGAGCTTCGGCCTGCGGACTGAAGGGTCCCGGGTTCGATTCCCGTCAAGGGCATGTACCTTGGTTGCGGGCACATCCCCAGTGGGGGATGTGCAGGAGGCAGCTGATCAATGGTTCTCTCACATCGATGTTTCTAACTCTATCTCTCTCCCTTCCTCTCTGTGAAAAATCAATAAAAAAAAAAGCAAAAAAAAATAAAATGTTCTGTTAGCCACATTTTAAAAAATAACTAGGTACAATGAAAGTAACTCTACATTGTATGTAATCCACTCTATCTGCAATATTAGCACTTCAGCACATAATCAGTGACAACGTTACTCGTGGGATAGTTTACATTCTTTTTTTTCTTTTTTTTGGGAACTAAGTTTTCTGAGTCTGGGCTGTGTTTTACGCTCTGCACATCTCCATCCGGATTGGCCGCGATTCAGGCCTCAAGGCCACACGCGGCTAGACAGCCCTTCATCCCGCTCCAGCCCGGGATGCGGGGGGAGGAGGTCGTGGGTGGGCACACTCCTGCGTTCAGGAAAGACGCTCATGGCTCTGCAGTCACGCGCACTCTGGAATTCAGGGGGGACCGGGGCCATGAGGGTGGCTGCAGGCACTGGCTTCCGAGCGGCGTGGGCTGCTTGTTTTGGGGGAATCTCTCCCCCTCCCTCTGGATCGGGGCCGGACCCGGGATCCCGGCTGGGCTGCGAGGCCGGGGTGCCACGTGGCGGCCACAGCCGCGCTGGGCCACGCTCCGGGTGCGGGTCCGGTGTGGGGAGAGGCGAGCGGG
>NW_005871548.1:200254-229813 GCF_000147115.1 Myotis lucifugus | reverse complement strand
CCGAGGATGGCTTTCTGTGTCTTTCTTTTTCCTCTTTTTTCCCTTTCTTTCTGCTCTTTGTTGCGGCCAGCGCGTTCTCTTCCGCGTCACATCCAAAGCCGTCGTTGGCATTTCAGGAGGAGCCGCTTTTCATCGTGCGGGGTAACGTAGGCAGAGGTGACTTTTCCGCTTTGCAGTTTCTGTTTTGTATTTATGCGGGATAATGACCAAAAAAAAAAAAAGCGCGAGCAAAAGGCCCCAGCGAGGATCGAACTCGCGACCCCTGGTTTACAAGACCAGTGCTCTAACCACTGAGCTATGGAGCCCGCTTGTTACCTGGGAGACTGTAATTCAAGGACATTGGAAGCAGCCTTGCTTTAGCTGGCAGGCTTTTGAGACTGACCCCATGCATCCCACCCGTGTCGATAATGATGGCTTTGGAGACTGTGAAAGGCCAGAGGAAAAATGCCTATCCCACGATAGGCAGAAAAAAACAACCCCCGAATCTCAGCGTCTTAAGGTTAGGATCACAGAACACTGACTCTTACCGACGGTAAGTGATGGGAACAGACAGAGGCTGGAAGGGAAGATGCAAAAGTTAAATGGCCTGGTTACCTCTAGGTCGTAGGACAGCTCTGTGGTTTCTGGGACAACTTGTATCCATACTTATAGGGGAGTTATGGGGCCTGTCTTTGGTTCTCGTGAGTAAGTTATTGGTTATGGGTGAGTTCTTTGATTCAACACACTCCTATTCTACGATGCCTCATTCCCTTTTGCTTAATGAACTGTTTACCAAAGGAATGAAGTCGTGGCCACGGCATGATCCATCACTGCACGAAGGAGAGAACGAAGAAGAGCATGTGTTCCCAGTGGCCCACGAAGAAGAGCATGTGTTCCCAGTGGCCCACAAGCCTCTCTGCTGTACCTCCTTCAAGCCTTTGCTCCTCACATTCTCTTTCTCCAGGAGACCTTTCTGCACCCACTATTCCCAGCTGCACCGGCCTCCTTGTCCCCTCTCCCACGAGATGATGGGCTTCCTGTGTTTATTATTCTCTTTCTGTCTCTTCCTATTGGAATGTCGGCTCTTTTCGAGGTCAGGGGTGTTCGTTTTATTCCCTGCTGTGTTGTCAGCACCTGGAATAGTGCGTAGCACAGAGCAGGTGCTCGATAAATGCTGAAGGATTGGCATCGATGATGTCATCCCACTGGTTTATAAACCCAAGCCCGAATTCACACGTGGACGTGGAGGCAATTAGTGGCTTCAGGAAACAGAGAGCTTATGTGTGTGTGTATGTTCAGGGACAGGTGAATGGGAATGAGCCAGATGTGTGTCATCCCTGCCTTGGGGCGCCCTTCAGCGTTAGGAGGGATAAACACCAGGGCCATGGGCTTGGTGTCCAGTGCTGAGATTTCAATCTTCTCGAATTCGCTGAGGTTTGTTTTGTGACCTAAGATGTGGTCTGTCCTGGAGAATGTTGGAAACAACTGTTGGCTTTTCGGTTTGGGGATTCCATTTCGATGACGTTGATTTATCTAATGTGGAGTTGCGGTGTTCCAGGCTGGGAGCAGGCATCGTGAGGGTAGACAGCTCAGCGAGTGATGATGATGAGGATGATGCTAACCGACTGCAATAACACCATCATCGCCTGTGGGTCCCTGGGAAGAATCACTGAAACCATGTGTGTAAATACTTCCCACAGAGCCCGGCGTCTGGGGAGTCCTTGGTGTAAGTTATTTTTATTCCTAGTTGAGCCTACAAGTATTGTGTGCAGCCCTCCTAGTGCAGGAGGGTGGCTCACAGAGATGGGGGTGAAGGAGGCAGAGGGAGAGGTGAAGAATGGGGCCTGCAGCCCTAACCGGTTTGGCTCAGTGGATAGAGCGTCGGCCTGCGGACTGAAAGGTCCCGGGTTTGATTCCGGTCAAGGGCATGTACCTTGGTTGTGGGCACATCCCCAGTAGGAGGTGTGCAGAGGTGTGCAGGAGGCAGCTGATCGATGTTTCTAACTCTCTATCTCTCTCCCTTCCTCTCTGTAAAAAATGAATAAAATATATTTAAAAAAAAGAAAAGAAAAAAAAAGAATGGGGCCTGCAGGTGCCCCTGATTTCTGTAGCCAGAGCCCCTCCCAGACACCGGCTGAGTGAGATGTTAGCAGCACAACTTTGGGAGCACTGAGTCCTATCCAGAAAGGAGAGCTCCTCTCGACTCCCGCAAGACTGCGGGTTAGAATGAACCTGATTGAAGTCAGACAGAGGCGGGAAGAGGGTAGTCTTTTCTGGGGACGCAGCTGTCTTCCGTCACGTGCTTCCCGTGACAGTGGGGCGGGGTTTCCACGCCCGGTGGGTAGAAGGCGATGCTGGCCATGGCTAGTTCAGGGACAGAAGGACAGTGGAGACACTGAGGGAGTCCCAAGAATTGCTCAAGACTTTGGGGACAATCTTATGAGCCAGAGAAACTAGCCAACCCCCAGCAGGGCTCCTAGTGGGCCACGTAAGGGCAAAAAGACGTCCAGTCTAAAGGGGGTGGGGCCGTAAGGTAGAAACACAGAGCTGGAGGGTCTTACGGTTCATCTGGTTGCATGGGTCTCAATTCTGGCTGCATGTGAGTTACTGGGGGACTTTTAAAAAAAGGTCATTGCCCAGGCTCCAGAAAGCCTGGTTTAATTGGCGTGGGGTGAGGACTAGGCATTCCTTTATAAATGCTCTTCAAGGTATTCTGTGGAGAACCGGGTCTTACCAGTCCATTTCATCTTGTAGAGCAAGCATGTCAAACTCAAAGGCTGACACAGGCCAAGTAAACAAGATGTAAGTGTATCTTTGCTGCAAAAAAACCCAAAAGCTTCGGTTTTCATAGAAACGTAGGTTTATTTCGATAGAGACATGCTGAATGCAAAGGGCTGAAATAAACGAGTCATCGTTCACTTAAAATAATAGAGCATTTTAATAAAAATATTTTTTCTTGAACATTAACTTACCAGACACTGAATAACTGCACAAAATAGTAAGTGTAATGCAAAATGAACCTATTTTTCTTGTTCTCCGGAAGCGAAATCTTTCCCGCTGCGCACACCAAACAAGTCAGTCCAAGACTAATGACGTGGCCGCGGGCTGCTAGAATATTCGCTGCTGGTGTTAGCGGAGAGAAATGGTGCGCCTGTGTGTAAGGCACGTAAGGGAAATGAATGCAACACAATTATAGTAACCAGTCGTTAGTAAACGTTGTAGTTCGTCATTAATAATGATGTATAACAGGATATTGTAAAGATTAAGTTATGAAATTTTTATTGAAATGTTTCTTACATACCGTTATATTGGCTGGGCCGCAAAAACATTCATTGTGGGCCACATGCAGCCCGCGGGCCACGAGTTTGACATGCTTGTTGTAGATGAAAAAACAGACTTTGAGAGCTTAAATAATGGACCCAAAGTAAAGGCCACGCAGGCGATGTTTGGTCACAGGGTCTGAACTCAGACTCGGGGCTCTCTCCCTCCCGCTGCAAACAAATATCCTGAGCCTTGACACTCTGGGTTGATTTTAGAGGATAGCAACTCTGCTTGTGTGTTTAAACCTGCATCTGGGTATAGTATTTGAACAGCGCTAGCAGGGCTGTCGAGAACTGCGACTGTCCTGGAGACATTGGTGACCGGTGGCTCCAGGCTCTGGAAGTGGTGACAAGCTCAGGTGTTGGAGTCACGTGAGATCGTTGAGTTTCTGTCTTTATCTCTGAGATAAATATTTCCTGAGGGAGTCCACGCAGACTGGTTCCTTGGTCGTGAAGATGAACTAAGAGAATGACATTAAGCTCTTAGCGCACAACGTGTGCCTTTTTATTTTTATTTTGTGCCTTTTAATTAATTAATTTATTTAAACTTTAAAAAAATATATTTTATTGACTTTTTACAGAGAGGAAGGGAGAGGGATAGAGAGTTAGAAACATCGATGAGAGAGAAGCATCGATCAGCTGCCTCCTGCACACTCCCTACTGGGGATGTGCCTGCAACCAAGGTACATGCCCTTGACCGGAATCGAACCTGGGACCCTTCAGTCCCCAGGCCGACGCTCTATCCAGTAAGCCAAACTGGCTAGGGCTGCCTTTTTATTTTTTAAAAATTTATGTATTTTTTTAAATTGATTTCAGAGAGGAAGGGAGAGGGAGAGAAAGAGAAACATCAATGATGAGAATCATTGATTAGCTGCCTCCTGCACGCCCCCTACTGGGATCGAGCCCACAATCCGGCATGTGCCCTTGACCGGAATCAAATCCGGGATCCTTCAGTCCGCAGGCTGATGCTCTATCCACTGAGCAACACCAGCCCGGGCTTTTTGTGCCCTTTTAAATGGTAGCAACAGGAGTAGTAGGTGCTCTTGGCATTATTATGTTTACACTTCTGTGTCCTGGGCTTCTGGAGCAGTGGTTTTCAACCCGAGGTAATTTTGCAGCCTCAGGGAGCAGTGGGCAATGTCTAGAGATAGTTTGATTGTCTTAATGCAGGATAAGGGTTTTCTGGCATCTAGTGGGTAGAGGCCAGGGTTGCCCCTAAACATTCACAGTGTGCAGGGCGGACCCTCCCCAAACGAAGGGTTAGCCAAGCAATGGTGCCAGGTGGGGAAGCCTGTTCTAGAAACCGGAGAGGAAGGCCAGCGCTGGGGGTGGTAACAGGTGGGCGGTTTGGGTTCTTGCACTGGGAGGAGGTGGGGGGCACTGCAGCGCCCCATCTCCACTCTCCGTCACCACAGAAGACTTTGCAGCTGCTGACCTGCAGGTGACAGTACGGCTGGGACTTGGTCCCCAGAGGTGCTGGGGGGACCCCGGGGAGGGCTGCCTTTCTCTGGGATCCACCTGGGAGGCGCTCTCTCCTCTCTCCTCTCCTGAGCTCATCATTTAGCTGCCAGCGTGGGGAAGTATGACACCCCGATGGCCAGTGGGTAAGGGACTCAGCTTTCTTTCTGGAGCCTCGCGTCTTAACGTGTTTATCTTAAGAATAAATCTGACACTGCTGGGCAAGCCCTGTTGCGTGAGGAAAGAAGAATGAGTGTTAAAACTCTCCCCGATGAGAAAAGAAAAACAAAAACTAAAACAAAAACAAAACTCTCCCCTGAGCACAACACTTTGGTCAAAGGTGACCACGGTGATGTCTGTCTTGTGGCTGCAGTTGAGCGGGTGGCCACTAGGGGGCGCCGCGTTCCCACACGAGAGGAGGCTCTGCCTGCGTGTAAAGTAAGAGGCGAGATTTAGTTCTCCAAACAGGTCGGCAGCCCAGCGAAGCGCACACAGCCCTGGCAGGTACATTTCCCTGCTCGGACGGGTGGAAAAAGGCATTGCCTGCCTGCGGGCATCTGGCTACAGATGTCAGGTTTTAAAAATACACAATTCAGTGAAACCAGGCAGCCAGGCCTGGCCCGGGGAGCCAGAGAATGAGAACCAGCTGGGCTGGGCCACAGGCCTGGGATCCACCCCCGCCGGCCTCGGTGATGAGTGTTGAGTAAACGGGCAGTGGTCACGTGGAGGCCCTTTTAATTGTCCGGCTGGCTCTCCCGAAATTAGGAATTAGAAGCGACCTGGCCCCACCTCTCTGAGCCTCCGTTTGTCGCCCGTTTGGAGAGGGATCCCCGTCGTTACCTCCCTTAGAGGGTGAGCAGGGTGTGGGTCCACAGGAGGCAGTCCTGGGAGGGGAAAGGAGCAAGGACCAGAGGAGTGTTGTCATGGCGACAGGCAGGCTTCACGGGGACGCGCTCAATGGTAAAGGGGACTCAGTGGCCCCAGGCAAGTTCCTAGTCACCCTGGCCACTTGCCTCCAGACGCGTAGACCCCGCTGTCAGGCCCCGAGTGGGTCGGGGAGGGAGGAGGCCCAGGGTGGAAGGGTGGCTGTGGTCTGGGCGCCCTGCATTCCAGTTCTGCCACCAGCCAGCCCTTTGACCTTGGGAAGGTCATTCCCCTCGCGCCTCAGTGCTCTCAGGTGTAGAACATGGACAAAACGGGCAGGGAGGTTGCAAGAGGGCCCCTGGGCTGCTCCAAACGCGTTCACGTCCATCAGAAACAGGTTTGCAGATCACGTGGCCGGACAGGCCCAGGTGAAGGCAGAGGAACTGGGAAGCCCAGGAGAGGGGCCTCGGATGGGGAGGGGATGACGCCCTTTCCACCGTTTCAATCCCTTTCTCAGTTTGTCTGGACTCGGTCCCTCCCCGGACTGAATGGATTGTGATAAGAATTTACAGACTTGGAATAACGTAATGACAATTATCTTGGATGAAGCGGCAGGGACTAGGGTTTGGGGAACATTTGTTTCCCCAATTTAATGCTCACCAGCACCTGCAAGATGAGTCTTAACACAGGCAGGGAGCGTAGGAGGAAGTGAAGGGAGTCCCTGCCGGAAGTCACAGGTAGGTGGGCGGTGGAGTCGGGAGGCTCCATGGGGTCTACCTGGTGGGCAGGAAGCTCGGCTGCCCCGTGGGAGAAGCAGGGGTGCTCATCACCCCGAGAGGAGAAGGCGTCCGGGGGTGGGGCGGGGAAGACTGTGCAGTGGGTTCTTGTTCAATCGCTGCAACTTCAACGGACAGACACACAGACACTCTATCTCCAGGTGCACACGTTCATGGGTTATTTTATGAAGAGCCGTGGACTCCACTGGGTGTCCCCCGGGGTGGCTCTCTGAACGGCCAGTTTAGAAACCTGTCCACATGCACAGGGCATGTGGTCCTGCTGGTCAAGGCCCGGCCGAGTGAGGGCCCATCTTCCCCCATTTGGTTGAGAACAGGCCAGCCCCCTGACTCCTGGGTGATTCAACCAGGGCCAGAGGTGCTTCAGGCTGGAACAGTCACCTTCCTGCAGTGACACACACCGTGGACCGTCTCCAACCCCCCCCCTCCACCGCCCCCCCCCCCCCGGCACACCTGCGGGGGGAAAACAGGTCTCGAATGAACTTCCATCTTCAACTTGGCAGCAGGTCACCTGGGCCCAAACCTCATGGGAGGGCCCCTTAGAGCCGTGGTCGGCAAACTGGGCTCCGCGAGCCATATGCAGCTCTTTGGCCCCCTTGAGTGTGGCTCTTCCTAAAGCCTTAGGAGTACCCTCATTAAGTTAATAACAGTGTACCTACCTATATAGTTTAATTTTAAGAAATTTGGCTCTCAAAAGAAATTTCAATCGTTGCACTGTTGATATTTGGCTCTGTTGACTAATGAGTTTGCCGACCACTGCCTTAGAGCAGTGGTTCTCAACCTTGGCTGCACATTAGAATCACCTGGGACTCTTTTTAAAATCCTGATTTCTGGGCCTCATCCGGAGTTGAGAACCACTGCCTAGAGTCAAAGGTCACCTTGTCTGCCACACTTTGGCGAGAGCCACGCCCCCTGCACCAGGATCTGGGGGCTTTGGGATGCGAACGGCACTTGTCAACGTTGCCTGTGTCATCCGTGTCAGGCAGGGTGTCTGGGGAAAGTCCCTACTAGTTGTTGAGGACACACTATGCTTCGGTGACTTATTAGGTATTCGTTTATCTCACTGACTGCTCACAACCACCCTGCACGCAACTGTGACCAGCCCGGTTTAGGGATGTGTTTCAGGATGACCTTGCCTCCGATTACGCAGCTGAAAATGTACGCGGGCTTGAAGCTCAGATCCGAGCTCTTCCCAGCGCCTTGTCCTATGGAAGTTTGCGCCTTGCTCAACACATGTTTATTTCAGTAGCTTTTCTTCCAAAAGTGCTGTCTCTTTGGTGACTAGCGTGTTGCTGGGAAGCAGATAGGCCGTGGTTCTTGCCCGCAGGGAATGGGACCACAGCTGTGGGAGGGAGCGCTTACACCAGTGGTTCTCAACCTGGGCTGCACATTAGAATCACCTGGGAATCTTTTTAAAATCCTGATTTCTGGGCCTCGTCCTCCGGAAATTCTGTTTCTTTGTTATGGGCTGGGGCCACAACATTAGTAACAAAGAAACAGAATTTCCAGAGGATGAGTCCCAGAAATCAGGATTTAAAAAACAGATTCCCAGGTGATTCTAATGTGGGGCCAAGGTTGAGAACCACTGGCTTACCCAGATGGTGGGAATGAGTGAATAATGTGAAGAGGTATCCCAGATGCCCAAGGACGAGGTGATGGGCTCAGTTGGGAGGCGAGACGCCGGGTGGCCAGCGGAGGCCCCTGGAGCAGGTGGGAAATGAGTGAGTTCTTGAAATAAGGGTTAGATCTGGGGGAGGCCAGAGAGTGGACGGGTTACAACTGGAGCGTGGCCGCGTGCTGTGAAGGCAGGAGTTGTTTTCCCGGTGAAAGTGGGGGGGGAGGTGGGAGCGTAAGAAAGTTGGGCCGGGAGGTCATTGCTGAGCCACAGCCCCTGGGTCCCGGCCATTTCTGTCGACCGAGCACATCAGAAGGGATGTCTGGTGGCCATGGGACCTGTGGTTGAGTCTGGAGGGAGCTGGCCACAGCTGCAGTGGCTCCTGCAAGCTTTGCGTTTCGCTGCCCCCATTCCCTGGGCTCCGCAGGGCCCCCAGGCCTCTGCCAGCAACAGCTAAGAGGGGGGGCAGCAGAGACCAGCCTTCTGGGGGAGAGCGATTGTGAGCGAGGCCTCGGATTCCCCTTCTCCCTGGACGTGTGTGCACCCTCACGTTGTGCTTGGAGGTACGGGGAGAGGGGACCGATGGAGAAAGATGGATTGTCCTGCAGAAATCAGGATTTTAAAGAGATTCCCAGGTGATTCTAATGTGCAGCCAAGGTTGAGAACCGCTGTGCTCATCTGAGCAGGCGGGTGCTCAGCGTGATTGTGGTTGGGAGGTTGAAGCAAACATGCAGGGCGTCCCCCCAAAATGTATCCCCAGCCGAGAGTTCAGTTTTGAAAGTGAGATGTATTTTCGCAAACACTGCCTGTCGCATTATTCAAAGTGTGTGTATACATTTTGGGGGGAACCCTATATTTTATCTTAATTTATAGATAAGAAGACTGGTAATAATTGAGTCGTGAGCGAGGGCGATCAGGATGAAAAGGAGGCCGTAAACGCCATCAATAGTGTGGGTGTTAGATGACCACGTTTAGTGATGGAGTCAAGATGGAAGATGTCAGACTGTCGGTTAGAGGCGAGATGAGGGTGGAAGGGGGAGGAATCCGCAGGGCTGTCTTGGCTCCTCTCTGAAGCCTGCTCTCTCCCTAGGTGCCCTGGTTCCTGAACCCCGTCTCCCATCACGGGCTCACCCCAAGCCAGTCAAGCCCGACTTTGAGCCCCGAGAGCTGCGCTCACGGTAAGTGCCCGCACAGGTGCACCGCGTGAAACCTACACTGCTCACACCTGCTCTTTCTACGTTTAGACACGCAGACATTCCCGCTGTGTGACAGTTGCCTACTGTGTTCAGTGCAGAACATGCTATGCAGGAGGCCGCACCGGGCCGCCACGGGGCGCAGTGGGCGGGACCGTTAGGTCTGTGTAAGTGCAGGCTTCCATGTTCGCACACATGACTCGTTCCTCGGCGTTCGCCCCGTCGTTAAGCGTCTGATCATTGGGGAGATGGTCTCAAACGTTGTTTCCCTAAACTTCCTCCTGGGGTCTGAGGTGCTTGGTCAGGGGGAGCTGCTGCTTGTTATGGCTTCTGGCATTTTGGGCCAAGTGGGCGCCCCTTCCTTCCTTCCTCCCTCTCTCCCTTCCTTCCTTCTTTCCTTCCTCCCTTTATGTCTCTCTTTATTTCTTTATTTAATGAGTGCTGAAGGCTATTGGAAAGTAGAGGTAACCTCTTGCCTATAAAACGGTACCAAAATAATACACAGTTTCTCATTTAAAAAAAGGAACATAAAAATGTGTGGGGTTAATTAATGTAAGAAGTTAAAAATGTATTGAGTGCTTACCCTGTATTGAGCTAAGGGTGTGGTGTGTGTGTGTGTGAGTGAGCGTGCGATGAATAAAAGATGAATAAACTTTGGTCACTGCATTCAAGGAGCTCTCAGTCTCATGGGGGGGAGGTCTGCCCTGGTGTGAGCACAGACCGCGGTAAACACCACGGCGTGGGGTTTGTGTGGACGTTAGAGCCGGACCGTCTTGTCTGGATTTGAATTCTGGCTCTTCACCTTTTGAAAAGGCACTTGGTCTTTGTGTATCTTAGTCTTCTTTTCTGTAAAGTGGGGACAAGACTCAAGTCTGGTTAATGGTGTTTTGTTTTTTTTGTGAGGATTAGATATACAACGTATCTAAATTATGTTGAATAATGCCTCGCCAGTAGGAAGCACGTGGTGAATGAGAGCAATGACTGCTGCAAGATTACAATAGGGGCACGGCTGCACTTTTCATTTTCACTGATATTCAAAGGTTCTAGAATGGCCACCCCACCCTCTGCTTCAGACATGGGGCGGGGGGGCGGGGGGAGGTTGGCTGTCTGTCTCCCCAGTCATTTCTAGCCTCGCCTGGGACATGGGTGTGAGAGCATCCCTGGCTATGCTGTTAACCTGCCTGAGCCTTGATTTTATCATCTGTTAAATGGGGAGACTCTTTCGCAGAGCTGGTGAGAGGATGAGATCCTCACACAGGACTCCTCAGTGTTAAGTGCTCAACAGATGGCCCTTTATTCTGCGAAAAACGACTGTGTTTCACTGGAGTATTACGAAGAGTAGAGGAACGCCGCCACGGGAGGGCGCGGGAGGGGAAAGAAGTAGACTAAGGAGAGGGGCATTTTGAGGTTGAACCTTGGTAAAATGAACCCTTCTTTTTTTAAAAAAATATTTAAGATACTTTTTTCTTCTCTTTAAAATTTTATTTTGTTTAAAGTATTACGAATAGTAGTACACACGTCTCCTTATTTCCCCCATTGACCTCCCTCCCCCCTCCCCCTCCCCCACGCCCCTGGCACATGCCCTCCCCTCCCCGCCATTGTCTTGCATCCATTGTTAACCCTTATTTTCAAAGCTCTTTTCCCAACCCCTCCAGCTCCCCAGCAACACGACCCACAGTGCTTTGCGTCTGACTTAGTGGCCGGATTAAGTGTGCCTGCCTCTGGGTTCAGGGGACCGGGGCGAAGGGGAGCCGTCTGACATTCAGGGATAAACTATCCTTGAGTCTGACTCGCGGGCGGAAGTGTAAAGCCACCGGCGGGGCTCTGGGCAGGGCTCTGGGAGACCGAAGTGTCCAGAGCGGCCCTTCACCCCTGACAGATAGTTCTGGAAAGAGTGAGTGTGCGATCCGTTTCCGTCCTCCGCAGAGCGATGCCTACTTGCAGGCAGCTTGGCTTTCTCTGCAGCGTGCCCCGTCCGTAGCTGCTGAGTGGGTGGGGGTGAGGGTGACAAGAGAATGCATTTTTTTGGGGTGAGCGACAGCCTCGGGGAGGCCGTGGCCTTTCCCCGCGGCGGTTGGTTCTCTGGTTGACCTGCTCCAACTGTCCCCCTCGAATTCTGCCAGCCAGGCGTGGGCACGTCCGTCCGCCTGCTTCCTCTACGAGGGTGTGAAAAGTTAATGAGACTGGCTGGAGCTTCCCGTGCAGCCCCGGAATCTCCATTCGTATGTGAGGCACGAAACAATCAGACGGAAACTTAAAAAATGCTTCACCGGCCCTAGCAGGTGTGGCTCAGTGGATAGAGCGTCGGCCTGTGGACTGAAGGGTCCCAGGTTCAATTGCGGTCAAGGGCATGTACCTTGGTTGCGGGCACATCCCCAGAAGGGGGTGTGCAGGAGGCAGCTGATCGATGTTTCTTTCTCATCGATGTTTCTAACTCTCTATCCCTCTTCCTTCCTCTCTGTAAAAAATCAATAAAATGTATTAAAAAAAAATAAGTGAACACATAAATATCAGAGGTTCCCATGACCCCCTCCGTGGGGATTTGCAGAAGTGGTCCCTGCTCCTAAGGCTCCTGTTTCCAAGGTCACGAACACAGACTATCCCATCTTTTCAGGCCAGGTGTGCCCAGGTTCCAGGTTTGGCATCAGACCCGGGGAGGCTGTGAAAGCGTTCAAGGTGAAGGCTGTGATGTGCGGGTGTAACCTCTTTCCCCCCTTACCTCCCACAGCTGTGGGCTAAACCGGGTTGACGGGGCAGGTGGCACCTGAGGAAGCTAATTGATTCTCTTCTTATGAATATTCATTTGAAGTGACTTCTCCATCTGCTCTCCTTCTGGAATTTCAACATGGCCACCGAGCCAGCCTGTCCCTCGCCTTCTAGGTCACTCCTCGTACCGCGGGAGGAGCAGGACCAGCTGCCTTCGCGAGTCCTGGGCAGAGGGCGCTGGGTGCGGTGGGGCTGGGAGCTTCACCCACCAGGCTGCCCTTCCCTCCTTGCGTTGAGCTCTGTGCAGCCGGCCGATGGGCTGATGAACCGGTTCTCAGCATGGCCTCCTGAGCCCTGGGCGGCTCTTAAAAGGGGAGCGCTCACAGGAGGCCGGGAATAGTCTGTGATGGGGAGGAGGAGCCATCGAGTGCAGAGGCCTCATTAGTTTTGATGGTGTTGGCTCAAATAATACAGCATTTTGGTCCCTTGTGTAAAATCCAGGCTCAGTACCAAAGAGAGGTGTCCCTCGTGGCCCATGGTGCCTGGCTCTTGGGAAACTTCGGTGACTCTTCTACTGTGGTCCCGGGGTGCACAGGGGACTAAGCTTGTGTGGAAGCCATCTCTTTGCCCCAGAAGAGGCTGTTTTGGTCTTCGACCGATAAGACTGAATATTGAGTGACTCTCCCCCTATCGGTGAAATGTGGTCATTGATGGCTCCTATAGGTGATAATGGCTCCTACAGGTGGACATACCTTAAATGGCCCCCCGTATCCTTCAAGATGGACAGATTATGTTCACCGAAGCTTTGGTGTAAAATGCATGTCATAGGTCCGATTTCGGAACCAACGCCAACGTGTGTGGGGTTTTCCTCACCGAGTCATTCTTGGGTACCAGGTGGGTGTCCCACAAGTCGAGTCAATTCTAACTCCCAGGGGACCGTGGCAGGTTCCACAGGTCAGGGACTTAGTCCCACAACCTTCACTTCAGATGCCAGTCGCATGCTGGTCCAGGTCGTTACCTGTGCTTCTGACCAACTGGGTATAAATCAGAGGTTCCACCCTAGCTAGTGTGGCTCAGTGGATAGAGCATCGGCCCAAGGACAGAAGGGTCCTGGGTTCCATTCCAGTCAGGGGCACTTGGTTGCAGGCTCGATCCCCGGCCCTGGTTGGGGCCCATGCGGGAGGCAACCAATCGGTGTGTCTCTCTCACATCGATGTTTCTCTCTCTCTGTCTCCCCACTTCCCTTCGACTCTCTCTAAAAATCGATGGAAAAATATCCTTGGGTGAGGATTAAAATAAACAAATAAACAAACAAACAAACAAACAAATAAATAAATATCAGAGGTTCACATGACCCCCTCCTTAGGGATTTGCAAAAGTGGTCCTTGCTCCTGGGCTCCAGTGCCTAGCTGTGGCTCTCTGGGATGCTGTGGTGGAGATGTTCCATGGCCAACAGAGAGCCTTAGCCTAGTCCTTCCTGCACTGGGTTCGGTTGGCTTTCTAAGGTTAGTGACCTTGTTGCAAAGCCTCTGTCAGTCACTGGACTTCTACCAAGCAAGCTGGGCAAATTTCCAGTCTTCAGATGGAGCCTCCCAAGGAGAAATGAAAAAGTAGAGGGAGGGCGGGTCATCAGAGATTCTGGATGGGGCAGTAAACGTGTGTGTGTATGTGTGTGTGTGTGTGTGTGTGTGTCTGTCTCCAGAATTGCTCAGGTTACCCTCGGCAACTAGGCGAAGGTCACCCCACTCTTTCAGGATATCTCCCAGAGGCCAGCAAGTCCTCCAAGAAGGAACTGGCCTCTTGTAACTGATAGTCCCGGTGCTGATTGTATTTTTCCAGAGTTCCGCGTTATTCATTTCCAGAAAGTAATTTTACTTGATTGCTGTGTGGGCTTTTTGAAGGAGGCATTTGGAGAAAATAGGTTGGCTCACCCTCACAATATATATCCCTTCTGGATGCTTCTAAGGACAGTGCAAGTGCCAATTTGGGATGGAAACTTGTTGGAGTGTCTGTTCCTGGGGGATTTTAATGGGAGGTGAGACAACTGTCTTCCTTGGTTCATTTAATTGGATGCCTGCCTGGAACAGGGGTATCAGCTGACCTTGTAGTTCCTTCCAGTGTGAGCCTTCTCTGACTAGGTGACAGATTCATGAGACTATACGAGGCTGAGGATTTTATCCGTCGGCTTTGTTATTTGACCCAATGTCTCTTAATCTTGTCTCTCTAAGCAGATTTTATTTTTTTTATTTTTATTTTTTTAAAATATATTTTATTGATTTTTTTACAGAGAGGAAGGGAGAGAGATATAGAGAGTCAGAAACATCGATGGGAGAGAAACATCGATCAGCTGCCTCCTGCACACCTCCTACTGGGGATGTGCCCGCAACCCAGGTACATGCCCTTGACTGGAATCGAACCTGGGACCTTTTAGTCCGCAGGCCGACGCTCTATCCACTGAGCCAAACCGGTTTCGGCTCTAAGCAGATTTTAATTTATTTGAAGGCTCGGCCTAGCCGGTGTGGCTCAGTGGATAGGACGTTGGCCCGAGGACTGAAGGGTCCCGGGTTCGATTCCAATCAAGGGCACGTACCTTGGTTGCAGCTTTCCTGGCTCTGGTCAGGATGCGTGCAGGAGGCAGCTAATCGATGTGTTTCTCTCACATCGATGTCTCTCTCTGTCTCTCCCTCTCCCTTCCACTCTCTCTAGAAATCCATAGAAAACTATCCTCAGGTGAGGATGAACAACCACAAAAAATAGATTATTTGAAGGCTGGAATGCTGTCCTGTGTTTCTTCCATGTTCTCCACGGAAGAGTGAGAGGGTGGGGTACTTATGGAGAAGGGTCTGGAGG
Source organism: Myotis lucifugus (assembly GCF_000147115.1). Taxonomy (NCBI): domain Eukaryota; kingdom Metazoa; phylum Chordata; class Mammalia; order Chiroptera; family Vespertilionidae; genus Myotis; species Myotis lucifugus. Next base: position 215,034 of record NW_005871548.1, on the reverse strand, counting down.
AGACAGTATCCAGGAGACAGGAGCAGGGTCCCAGGTGGAAGGCTGCCCATTAGTGAGAGGAAGGATCCTACATCTTCTGAGGCTGAAGGGAAGAAGGGATCAGTACTGATCTACATGTAAATACATGAATAGATGGCATGAGCAAAGAGGAGGGAGATCACATCTCATAACCTCAGTTTCGTTAGTAAAGAATGAGGTGAGATCAGCCATTGAAAGAAAGGAATCTAAGGGGTAGAAACATTTGGAAGTTATTGTGGAGAATGGAAGAGGGTGCTGACCAAGGACCTGGCAAAGGCTTGATGAGTGGTACTAGAGGCTCCGACGAGTTTTGAAGCCATGAATACGTAGTGGTGCCAACCCCGAGGGCTGCCTGATTTTTGTCGGGCGTGTATAGTTGGTGGGTATAAGGATGGAGAAAGAGGATTGGAGCATGGACTCGGGGTTGGGATTCTCCTGAGCAGCGTGGTAGAAGGCACATCAAAGTTAGCAGACAGAATAATTCAGATAGTCCATTCGGGGACGTAGGCTTGGTAGGGAAGGCAATGTATAGCTGGTATAGACGGAGTGTGAGATGGTGGGGGAGTGGGGAGGGAGAGGGAGAAAAAACCAAAGGACTGGAATAATCCATGAGGCCAGGGAGCAGGTGTAGTTGGAGTAAGAGAATGAGAGAGCTCAGAGGATAGCAGGCTATGGTCAGAGAGTAGACTATTGGAGTTCAAGATTTTTGGGGTGATCACAAAACCCCGGGGGTGGCCATGAGAATGAGTTGTCCACATGCCGTGGAGTAACTGAGCAGAGTTACGGAGATCCATGAACTTCAAGATGACATTGTTGGAGGGACCATCACGTGGGTGGTTTTATCTTCCTGGTGAGCCAGGGGTAGGAGGAGTAGGGCCGGGAAGAGGGTAGGATTGTTTCAGATGGAGGGCAGTAGTGTGCTGAGTAGATCCATGTTTTATAAAGTGCCTATGATCATAAAGTGAATGATCATCTGGAGATGCGGAACTTATTAAATAATGCAGCCTACAGCTCGATAATCCTTACCACTTAACAGTAGCCCCTATTTTATTTTTAATGGATATTTTTATTAACTCAGACTTCTGAGGCTACAATTCACACCCTCACATTTAAAACATCTTGTGAAACCATTTAATAGAAGGAGGGAGACGAAATGTTCCCCAGGACCTATCTTCCTTACATCCTTACCCCTCCGTTGCCAGATTAATTTTTAATTACAGAGCTAGTGCATTATTTATTCCACATGGCTGAAGTGGGAAGAAAAAAAAGGAAAGAAAAAGAAAAACACGGACCTGGCAAAGCAGAGGGGAAGAACCAAGGGAAGATAAAGAACATACTCAAGAGCACTTTGACTTGTGCCTTGCCAAGATGCAAATGAGCCCTGGCCGGGTTGCTCAGTGGGTAGGAGCGTCTTCTCATGCACCAAAACGTTGTGGGTTCAATCCCCAGTCGGGGCAGGTGTGGGAGGAACTGCTTGATGTTTCTCTCTTCCTCTCACACTCTCTAAAATCAATAAAAACCTATCTCCTGTTGAGGATGCAAATAAGATGCAAATGAGGGGCCATTATGATTCTGGACGAACGTTCACCTGTTCATTGTAGCCTCAGAAGAGAGAAAGGCACTCAGAGGAGAGAGCCAACATGTTCCCAAGGAAAAACATCCATAAACGAAGCCAACTCTATTTCCACCAAGTTCCTCGGGCCATAAATTGTCTCCAAGGAGATGCAGCCAACTGACAGGTTGGACTGGGAACCTGCCTTCCTTTTCTCCGCCCCATGTTCGCGGTGAGAGCGGTTGGATGTGGCGCAGTGGGGCAGCCCAGGCTTCGGACCAGAAAGGAGCTGGACCCACGTCCTGGCTCTGTCCCACCGCTGGTGAGCGGCGTGACCTTGAGCTTGTGTCCCAGCTTCGCCCAGTTTCCAGCATCCGTAGGAGAAGAAGAAGCTAGAGGTCAAGTCAAAGGGTGGGTGTGAGGGTTGGCGATTACGTATGAAGCACTGAGAATGATACCCAGTACACAGGAGGCTGCCAGTCAATGGTAGCTCTTAGCTACTACTGTTGTTGCCTCTCCTCCGACCATTCCTAAGGCTCCCAGCACGCTGTTCAGTAAACGAACCTGTGCGGTAGAGGGAAAGCCTGCAGGGGGGGCATTTGGTGTGTGGCTGCTACACTCTTCATAAATTCTCCCGGCAACAAAATAATTCAGAATGCAAGCGGTTCCTCTGTAGGGCTGTGGACAGGACAGGGTGCTACTTCCTCCAGGAGGACAGCAGGCATTTGCCAGTGACCTCCTAGGTGTGTGTGTGTGTGTGTGTGTGTGTGTGTATGTGTGTGTGTGTGGAGAGGGTGTCTGAGAGACAGGAGAGTGGTATTGAGGCGGGAAACAGCTTCTAAATACAGTCCAGAAGTCTGGCACCTCAACTCCAGCATCTTGAGCTGCCTTCGAGAATAGAGACAGTTCCAGTTGTACATGGTAGAAGGGATCGGTTTCAAAATAAGGTCTTCAGGCAAACGAAACGTGGAAAAGTCCTGCTTTTTCTGTTCAGGAGAAAGTGCTTGGGTTTCTCAGGTAACGGCAACCTCCCCTTTCAAAGGCTGCTCCCTCCCGGGCCCCCAGTCCTGGCTCGCTCAGGTTCCAGGGTATGTACCACACGCTGTGTTTGCAAAACGATGACTCCAGAAAACGTAGGAAACTGAGCCACACCCAGAGGGCCAAAGAAGCCCCAGAGGGCAACCTGCTAGGGCAGCCGTGGGCAAACTATGGCCCGCGGGCCGGATCCGGCCCGTTTGAAATGAATAAAACTAAAAAAAAAAAAAAGACCGTACCCTTTTATGTAATGATGTTTACTTTGAATTTATATTAGTTCACACAAACACTCCATCCATGCTTTTGTTCCGGCCCTCCGGTCCAGTTTAAGAACCCATTGTGGCCCTCGAGTCAAAAAGTTTGCCCACCCCTGTGCTAGGGTGATGTCTGGATGGGAGGGTGTGAAGCCCAGAGCATTTATGGTGGTGGGGTGGGCTCTTTAGGATTGATGGAATCCTTTCTATAGAGAGATCACCCCCCCACCTCCAGTAGGTTGTGGGGCCCTCAGAGCAGAAGTTCAAGGGAGTTGGGCTGTTGTCCACTAGCTGTCCTGTTGCTGGGGCTGCACCGTGGACCTTCCTGCAGAGACGTGGGCAACCCCTTGGAAGCCTTTCCTGTGTTTGTCCTATGTTGGGACCCTGACCTGGTCGTTACTCACTCTGTCACGTCCTGAGCCTCTGACGGTAACAAGGGGATCTTTGCGGAGGGCTTGGTGGTGGAGGCCTGGGAAGAGGGCTGTGCGGAGTGGGTGAGACCACCAGCGAGTCACTGCTGATGCCGTGTCCTTGGGTTAACGCTCCCGACGTGACAGGCACACGCGTTGGGATCAGAAAATCCTCCAATGCGTTTGTACAGCTTTTCAGAAACATTTCCAGTCCCTCCAGATCTCCTTTCCTGCATCTTGAATGGGAGGGAGTATCAGTCCCGAATAGGCATTCGTTACAGAGTGCATCCATAATGCATCGGGTTTTGCAATATTTTCCCTATGTTATCGTCGTCGTGATAGATGGTGAGTCTGAGTAGATTCGGTTAATGCCACGGTGATTTATGAGAACACGATGTGTTTGGAAAGGACTAGAAGTAATCTTCACACAGATGTGGAAGGTGGTAGTTGTCATGGCGGTGGCAAGGGGGTGGGAACGTGGCTATTTTATGAAGGCTTGAGAAATATTAACTGCCCCCTCCCCAGGCCCTTAATGCTTAATGAACCACCTGTTTTCTCCGCTTTTCTGCATCCCTGTGGAGTTGTTGTAAGTGTTCAGTGAGTACAGCGGGACAAAAAGCTGTTTTCTGTCAATGTTTATGGGAAAAGTAGAAATGGGAGTAGAGTTTTGGAGGTAATATATTTCATGGGGCCAGTGGGGCCAATTTATTTTGATTATTGGGATGATTGCTTTTACTTATTAACTTGAATCTAATGAGACGGATTCAATTCCATTTAATTAGAGTATTTATTGAGTGCCTACTACGTATAAAGCACCTAGCAGTTGGTGTGGGTGGATCCATCAGAAATAGCTTTAACACAAAGCACAACGAAGTAAGTATTGTCAATAAGAGAAGTTAAAAGTGCCATTTGGGGTCAAAGGAAGAAGAAACCCTATTTATTGAGGGTTTCAGCTGGATTCCCACAAAAAAGGAGCCTGAAACAAAATCTTTCACGGTAACACTTTATCGGGGGGTGCAACCCCAGGGACGTACGAGAGAGGCAAAAAGGGAAGCAAGGCAAGAAAGCGAGAGCAAATACAAGATGGCGCATTGCCAAGGTGATTACAGCGCTACAGAAAACCAGATGGCCGCTCAGTCATGTGGGCCATCTCCAGGGACAATGGCAGGAACAGTTAGCTGTCCGTCATCGAGATGGAAGAGGGAGCAATTTATTTGCTGGCTCTTGCCTCTCCCCTCTCTCTCGTTCATCAAAGTCTGCTCCATAAACACCAACTCCCTCACAATTTGGGGTTGTGTTATTCATTTCTCCAGGCGGTTGCTGGGGAGGCCGGCGACTCAGTGGGCCCAGTCTGTCCAGGGCACAGACATGGTCGGTTGGAGTCCATGGGTGCCTCTTGGTCTGTGGTGGCAGCAGTGGTAGCATGGGCTTTAGGATTATTGAGCGGTCATTGGGGTCATTCTGGCCTGGAAGTAAGATAAGCAAGCAAGGCTGGGGTGAGGAGATAGTCAGGGCTGAACAACTCTAGGGTGGGCCAGATGTATACAGTTAGGATTAGGAAAAGGTTTAGAGAGGAAGAGAGCACCTGAGATGCCAGTTACAAGGATGGGTAGGGTTTTGATAGGCAGTGATAGATGCTGGTAGTGAGATTCGATCAAACGAAGACATGGGTGGAGGTAGGGAAGCAGGGTTAGCCCAGGAACCCCAAGGCTCGCCACCCTCGGACCCTCATAAAGGCATGCGCCCCAGATCTTGCCTCTCTCTCTGTCTGCACTCTGGCTTGACCTGCCTGATCGCCCCTTGAGGCATGCCCTGTACTTACCTGCTCTAGGACCTCTGAGTAATAAACGTCTCTATTTCATTTTCCTTTGTGGTCTGTTGTTGAACTGCAGGCACCACCAGACACCCTGGGCTCCACTTAACACATATTAATTTAATGATGTCATAACAGCCCTACTTACCCAACCAGTGTGTGAACATTTTCAAGACGGAGCCCAGATCTTTTTTCTTTTTTAAAAAATATATTTTATTGATTTTTTACAGAGAGGAAGGGAGAGGGATAGAGAGTTAGAAACAATCGATCAGCTGCCTCCTGCACACTCCCTACTGGGGATGTGCCCGCAACCCAAGGTACATGCCCTTGACCGGAATTGAACCCGGGACCCTTCAGTCCGCAGGCCGACGCTCTATCCACTGAGCTAAACCGGCTAGGGCGGAGCCCAGATCTTTTGCTCCCTGAGTCTCTCATTGTGTCTAGCATGGTGCATGATACCAAATAGATGGATGATAAATAAGTGCTGATGGATTGATCCTGTATGCACTATGTACGTATTGATGAGCATGTTGGCTGTGGACTTAGAAAGTGGACTATCTTCATGGACACGGACAACAATGTGGTGATTGCCCGGGGAAGATAGGGTGGGGAGAGGCGGAGGAGGGCATAGAGGAGATAAATGGTGATGGACAGGGACTTGACTTGGAGTAGTGAACACTCACAGTGTATAGATGACGTGTTGTAGAGTTGTGCACCTGAAACGTGTACTTTTTTTTAAAATATATATTTTATTGATTTTTTTTACAGCAGGAAGGGAGAGGGATAGACAGTTAGAAACATCGATGAGAGAGAAACATCAATCAGCTGCCTCCTGCACTTCCCCCACTGGGGATGTGCCCGCAACCAAGGTACATGCCCTTGACCGGAATCGAACCTGGGACCCTTCAGTCCGCAGGCCGACACTCTATCCACTGAGCCAAGCCGGTTAGGGTGAAACGTGTATACTTTTGTTAACCAATACCATATCAATAAATTCAATTAAAAGAAAAATAAACAACCCAAGAAAGTAGAGTTCTTGAAAGTAGAGCAAATAAAACCTTCTGCATGTATATGGCTTCCTTCAGTTCTCTTGACGTAGCCCTTGAATCAGTAATTGATGAACTTTTGATAGGCAGTGGTAGAATGCTGGTAGTGAGATTCGATCAAACCATCTCATTTTAGTGCCTTATCATTTTTATCATTTAGGTGCCCCGTGATTAAGACACTGATGGGGGACAACCAAGCAAGCGAAGGTCTTGGTGCTCGCTGCGTGCGAGCCTGCAGGAGTGTCTGCCCCGCTGGGGGACTTGCACCATGTGGAGGACACCCACTGTCCTCTGGGCTGGGTGCTAGCTCTTGCCCATTATGCAAATGAGGAATGCGCATAGCAGGCTGTTTTTTATTTCTCCCTCTGAAACCATGAAAACAGTGAACATATGGTTCTGCCTGCGCCCGGGATGAGAAGGAGAGGTTGACATTGCCCTGGCCGGCGAGGACATCCAGTGTTTCTCTTGCTACCTCCTGATGGGACACCCTTGCTTAGAGAGGGGGACACCCTGAAGGGTGGGTGTAGACATCACGCCCCCCTGGCCAAAGCTGAGGCCTTCACGACGGAGTCTGGAGAATGAGAAGCTCTTGTCTCTTTAATGTCCCAAGAGCTGGTCTGGCTGTTGGGAGTTTACTCTGCTTGAATGCTCATCAGCTTTTTAAATTAACGCTTTCACCGAAGCCACGTGCAGAATGGTAGGTGCTCAGAAGGATGGGTTGGAACTGAAATTGGTTCGCAGACACTAGTTTAAAGGGATACTGCCTCCAAGGGCTGGAGGAGATGACCTCTTCAAGTACTTTCACAGACAAGGGATTTTAGAGTTGGAAGCAACCTTTATGGCAGATAAATTCTCTAATCCAATCACATCGTTATACAAACGAGAGAACTTCAGCCCGAAAAGGTGGAAGCGACTTTGCTCAGCTCACACTGCTAAACTGTGACCAGCTGGGGCACTAGACGTAGCTATGACACCAAAAAGATGAGACCCCTGCATCCATCTGTCCATGGCATCTTTTTGATCTAGCAGAATGCGTGGTGTCCACATTAGCTAAGTTCTGTTAATAGGGACTGTTAATTAGGATGTGGAAACAGCCTCATTAGGGAGCAATGGGCATTAGCATGGTACCCGTTAAAGTGAGTTTGCTCATCTGCAACATGAGCATATCGCAGTAGATAGACTTTAATTTCCTTTCTCCTTGAAAGTCCCTGGGGTCCTGCCTTTGGGATTGAGGATCACAGGTGCTAGATTTATTTATTTTTTATTTTTTTTATACATTTTTATTGATTTTAGGGAGGAAGGGAGTGGGAGAGAGAGAGAGATGGAAACATCAATGATGAGAGAGAATCATTGACTGGCTGCCTCTTGCATGCCCCCTACTGGGGATCGAGCCCGCAACCCAGGCATGTGCCCTTGACCGGAATCGAACCCTGGACCTTTCAGTCCACAGGCCAATGCTTGAGCCACTGAGCCAAACCAGCTAGGGCTGCAGGTGCTAGATTTAGCCCAGGTCTGTTTGGCTCACCTGTAGTGACCAGGGGGCAGTTGGTAGACTGAGTCCTACCTCAGCTAAGGAGATCCCGTCTTCCCACCTGAACAACAGCAAAAGGTCCTCATGATCTCCCCCTTCCCCTAGTTCGTGAGCAAACGCCTGGCTCGCTCTTTCCCTAAAGGCAGTTCACAGGTGGACACGCTGTTCTCAGGACAGATGTGGCCGCTGGTCAAGGGGCGGATTGTGTCACCTAAATCCGGTTAGCGTATTCTCCTCTCCTCTCCTTTTGTGTCTGTGTGTGGCAACCCAGGTCGTGGAGTTAAACTCTGTATCAGGAGGGCTCTACAGTGATGACTTCATGGAACCACTGGAGCTTTTAAAGGTGTGCACTATGATATGCCTCCTAGAATCTCCGCGATGGGCATTGTATAGTTTGTACAAGCTTCCCAGGTAACTTACTGAGCCGTTGTCCCCGCCTCAAGATTCATTCTGGAAATGAGAGCTTTCCTACCTAGGTGCTTATCTACCTGTGGATGGACCAGATGTTGTGTACGCCCCGAAACATCTGGATCTTTGCGATGGCTCTATAGCCTTAGCTCTTTCCCAGGACGAGTAGCATTTCTAGTCCTACAATCTTTGTGATTTATATGCGCTCATCCCCCTTTCTTTAATACCCCCCCGTCCCCCTTCCCCCCACCTCACCGGATGCCTGGAGCCTGGGTGGGCTGCCCGAATAGGCAGGCCTTTCTTCCTCCCCCTCCCAAGTCCCTCCAGGTTCATCCCAGGAGGGGAATCTCACTCTTCAAAGAATAAATCAGTAAAAGAGGCAACGTTCGCAGGGCAGTACATCTTCGCTCCGTGTGTGTGGGCACGCCTGTGTGCATATGTGTTTCCGGAATCTGTGCTCTGCGTGTCTGTCTGTGTGTCTGCAGAGAGGAGACCAGAGATGACAGCGTGAAGGGCCTTTTCATTTCTGATGAGTCCGGAGCACAAGAGGGAAGGACACACTCAGGGAAGCAGGGGGGTGTCCAGTCAGGCTGAGGGAAGGAGCATGCTGGGCAGGAAGTGTTCCCGGTTCGATTGACCGCCCGGGAGCTGCTGCTGCTGTGGGATCTGGGTTCCGAAGTAGCTGTGGAATGTCAGCATGAGCCCCTCCCCTTCCCTTGGAACAGTCCGGTCTCTCTGCTGCTTTGGGGGAAGTGGAAGGGACTCCTAGCCTTCTCTGTGTGCAGAGTCCCTCACGCCCTGGCCCGTCAGCCACTGGGTGTGTCTTCTCTGTGGTGTATTTCCTCTAGCCCAGTGGTCGGCAAACTCATTAGTCAACAGAGCCAAATATCAACAGTACAACAATTGAAATTTCTTTTGAGAGCCAAATTTTTTAAACTTAAACTATATAGGTAGGTACATTGTTGTTAACTTAATTAGGGCACTCCTAAGCTGGCCTTTGCTAAAAACGTCCTCAATCTGATTGAGGTACGTTCGCTGAGGTCGACCCCTTCCAACTCTCCCATCCACACTCGTCTTGTATACTTGTTTTGTCTGTCTACTTTCGTTCATCCTCTCTATATGTCCAAACCATCTCAACATGCCTTTCTCAATCCTCGACACTACATCTTCTTTCACTCCACAACGTTCCCTAAAATTAACTTAATGAACTTTACTTAAAGTTTTAAGTCTTTGTTAAATTATAGGTACGTTGAATAAAACTTGATATCATACTTAATAACGATATTATTTATCGATGAAATTAAATTCCTTGTAATTTGCCTTACAATATCCATAAAATTAAATCATGACAACGACTGGCCCAGGCCGAAAACCGACTTCTGCGCATGGGCCACGAAGTTTCAATCGCACTGTACGTGCGCGCCCGGACGTGGTATTTTGTGGAAGAGCCACACTCAAGGGGCCAAAGAGTCGCATGTGGCTCGCGAGCCGCGGTTTGCCGACCACTGCTCTATCCTGTCTGGAGGAAAGGATTGGGAGGAGAACCCCGGAGAAGACTGAATCCAGTTGAATCCTCCCAACAGTTTTCCGCGGAAGTTGTGAATGAAAACAAAACTCTTCCAGCCAACAGCCAATGAGCTCACTCACCAGCCCCAGACAGAACCCGGATGTGGGAAGATGGAAATATTACGGGGCTGCCATCCAGCTCCTTGGCTCTTGGTCTTGTGGGCATGAATGGAACTGGGTGTGGTAGAGGTCGGCCAGGGGGCGACGTTAATTAGGATGAAGGCGCCTTTGGAACCCAGGGTCTCCCCTCAGACCACAGGGTTGCTAATGAGCCTGGTCCACCCTTGATTCTGCAGAGGAACAATATGGAGAATTGAAATCCACGGAGAGTTCCTCGGCCCTATTTTAGCCTCTTTCTCTCTCCTCCTCCCCGAAATGAATATCATGAAAGAAAGGGCCTAGAACAGCCATGGGCAAACTATGGCCCGCGGGCTGGATCCGTCCCGTTTGAAATGAATAAAACTAAAAAAAAAAAAAAAAAAGACCGTACCCTTTTATGTAATGATGTTTACTTTGAATTTATATTAGTTCACACAAACACTCCATCCATGCTTTTGTTCCGGCCCTCCGGTCCAGTTTAAGAACCCATTGTGGCCGTCGAGTCAAAAAGTTTGCCCACCCCTGGTCTAGAAGAACCTACCTAGAAATCATGGGTCTGGCTATGTAGTCAGATCCAGGAGAGCTATTGAGGCCCAATGAATGTACTAGTATATAGTTTGACAAGAATGTGTAGCCTTCTAACTATGAGTGGAATAGTCCTGCTAGTGTGAGTGTTAGACAGAAGTGGCTATGGTGGTTCCGTTGGTCGCTGTGTGGGGAGATCCCCCAGGCCTTTGGGACAGCTGTGTTCTGTGGGTACACGTTTCTGGCTCCTCTTTTAGGGCAACACTTTTTTTCCCCGAGATGCTCATTATTTATGTATCCCCATCACCGCCCAGTTTGAAAACACGCGGAGCTGGTTGGTGTATGGAGAGAGCAGCGTGGGAGAGGCTGTTCAGGAACGCAGACGAGTGTAAAAATCTCCTCGCACAGCACGGGGCCCCACTCAGGGCCCCAAATCAAGCCCAGGCCCTCCCCTGCCGGGGGACAGCGGTGGCTTCTCCGGGCCTGTCACCCCTCATCAGGCTGTTTGTATCAGAAGGTGAGGTCAAAGTCAATTTTTAAAAAACAATTATGGAAACCATATGTGTGCGCGAAAACATCCTTCTTCTCATTCCCCCAGGGCTGGTAGGATTTCTTGCCCTTTCCCTTGGCGTCTTTCCGAGCAGGAAAAAATGTGACACGCCGAGGGAGAGGATCACTTCTCATGCAACACGAGTCCAGCACGAGAGGATTCACCGCAGCCGTGATCTGTGGACGTTTCCAACCGCAGTCCCTTTTCAATTGAGGGCATTCAGGCACTTCCTGGTCGCCGTAATGAGCCAGGCAGGCCCAGACCATAATACGGTCCTAAAAGTTTCCCGGCCCCAAAGAGAAGAATTGTCTTAGGATTTTTAAAAAATATATATTTTATTGATTTTTTTACAGGGAGGAAGGGATAGGGATAGAGAGTTAGAAACATTGATGAGAGAGAAACATCGATCAGCTGCCTCCTGCACACTCCCACTGGGGATGTGCCCGCAACCAAGGTACATGCCCTTGACCGGAATCGAACCTGGGACCCTTCAATCCGCAGGCCGACGCTCTATCCACTGATCCAAACCGGTTAGGGCTGTCTTAGCATTTTTACCAAGTTCATTTTCCTTCCCCTGGTTCTGGATTGTACCTCTGTGCTCCCAAGGCCCCAGGTTCAAAACCAGCGGTCTTAACTTTTGTTGATTATACTTAAACAATAGAGAAATGTCCTTGAAGACTCAAGGGCATTCAATGTCAAATTATACGTTCAATTTTACTTTTTATTTATTTTTATTTTTTAAATATATTTTTATTGATTTCAGAGAGGAAGGGAGAGGAAGAGAGAGATAGAAACATCAATGATAAGAGGGAATCATTGATTGGCTGCCTCCTGCACGCCCCCTACTGGGAACCGAGCCCACAATCTGGGCATGTGCCCTCGACCGGAATCGAACCCGGGACCCTTGAGTCCACAGACCGACGCTCTATCCACTGAGCCAAACCAGCCAGGGCTCAATTTTACTTTTTATATCCACTTACTAGCTCTGTACAGTGGAAGAAATGGTGTTTTTCTTACATGAATGTACTACTTCCTCTGGCCCTTACCCCAGCCTTGATGGGAGGCCAGCCTTCCCCCTTGACCAGGCTAGGGAGACCTGAGGAAGAAGGGATGGGAAGCTTGGTTTTGTGTGGCTACATAGTACCTCTGTCGCTGAACTCTGGCTTGTGTGCTCGACATTTCGAAAAGCCACAACTTGAAACAGAGTTTGGAGTAAGGAAAGGTTTATTGACGGAGAAGGAGCCATCTGAGAGGATGGGAGACCTGATGGGGCCTCACCTCCATCTCACTTGCTGGACTAGGGCAGTTTGCCGACCACTGGACTAGGGGAAGAGTTTTTTTTTTTTTTTAATATATTTTTTTATTGCTTAAATTATTACAAAGAGTATTACATATTTCTCCTTTTTTTCCCCCCGCCCTTGACAATCCCCTGGCCTCCCCTACCCCCCAGTGTCTTATGTCCATTGGTTATGCTTATATGCATGCATACAAGTCCTTTGGTTGATCTCTTACCATCCCCCCTGTCCCCCCCACCCTCCCCGGCCTTCCTGCTGTAGTTTGACAGTCTGTTCGAGGCAACTCTGCCTCTGTATCTATTATTGTTCAAAAGTTTATAATGGTCTCTATTATCCATGAATGAGTGAGATCATGTGGTATTTTTCCTTCATTGACTGGCTTGTTTCACTTAGCATAATGCTCTCCAGTTCCATTCATGCTGTTGCAAATGGTAAGAGTTCCTTCTTTTTTACAGCAGCATAGTATTCCATCGTGTAGATGTACCACAGTTTTCTAATCTATTCATCTACTGATGGGCACTTAGGCTGTTTCCAAATCTTAGCTATGGTGAATTGTGCTGCTATGAACATAAGGGTGCTTGGTTTCGTTGACCTAAAAAGAAAAGGCCAACGCGAGAGGCAACACGTATTTATTTGTGACCCCAAATAATAGCTATTCGGGAAGCACTGATTCAGACAGAAATCCAAATAGTGTTCCTATTAGGAGGAGAAGGCAGGGGTCGGTATGAGAAAGGGAAGAGGGTTAATGAACATCAGTGGAAAGAAGGCATTTCTGTGGGTGTTAATAAGTTAAGGAAGGCGTTTGTATAGGCGCGGATAAGCGAACACAGTGACGCTAATTCTGAAGAGTGTCTTTAATTTTCAGTCTCCTCACCCTAATGTCTGCTTTCTTGTTATCTTTGCAAACAGTTGTTTGGGAGACGATGCTGCTTTAGGCCCAACCCAGAGCTGTTTTGCCAGCTTTGACATTCTGAAGGTCTGAGGAGTAACACGGGCAAGGCAGTTAGTTCCTTTGGGATGGCGGCTCCGACTCTATTTTACAGTGGCTCTGTTTATAGTGTCGTTCCCAGTTTCAAGAGAAGGAAGCCAAGGCCGACTGGGTTGGGCGGAAGATGAAGTTTTTGGCAAGACAATGCAAGCGTGTCATCTCAGAGAACGGATAGGGAAAGCTGAAGAGCTCCGCTTGGGAAATGGGCAGGAACGGAGGGTGGCTGCAAAGCCAGGGGGGCAGGTAGTCACCAAAGGAATGAATACTTGGGCCAGGGTGTGGCCACCGCCACTGACGTACAATGCTGCCACCACTACGTGTGGCTGCCAGTGGGCACCGTCCCCATGGGAGGCTACAGCTGGACACGGGTGGCAGGGCTATCCAACTATCTGGCCACCCCAGAGCTAATCTCTCTGACCTTTGGTCTTTGTACCTTTTGCTCATGATTTCAAGTATCAGCTGGGGCTGGGCCAGGACCACCACTACTCACTGGCCCAAATAGAGCCTTCCTATAAATGTCCCTGCCAGGGTATTGTTATATAGGGTGTCCCAAAATTCACGCAAGATTTGAATTTTGTGTGAGCATTAACAACAACAAAAAATAAAAGCCTAATTTTACTTGGTTTATTGAATCAGATTCTAATATCTGTTGCCCTTTGATTTCAATCCCTTCCATTTGATAAGCATTAAGTACCAATGATGGCCCAGGAGCAGGGACAATGAAGGCCAATGAAGACCACGGCTTTGCGGATGTGCCAGCAAAGCCGTGGAGGCCATTGACCCGATGTGCTATTCCATACATAACCCTATACTGTATACTTTAAGAATCAATAAAAAATTTACAATTTTTAATTATAAACTGGTGTTTTCTATCAAAATTACTTCTTGCGTGAATTTTGGGACACCTTACTAAGTGCACAGATTAAGGAGGACTTGTAATGTGCGTAGCACGCCGTAGAGTTGGGCAGTGTGAGCATAAATGGTGCAGCAGCCCTCCTTCTCCCACCCCATGGATTCCTGCGGGAGGGGATAGGCAAGGATGGGAAATCACCTACAGGCCAGGGGACCCTGAGGGTATCCACGTGTAGGAGCAGGTGGAAGCCACTTGTGTGGTCTCTTGGTCTCTCACTTCTTGCTAATGGGTCTGTGAAATGCTCTAAGTCTGCTCTTAGCAGTGGGTTGGGCAGTTGGGAGTTGGGTTTCACAATGATTGAGTTGAACGTATATAGATTGGGCAATAGTAGGCCAATGAAAAGATGGCAAAAGGTGATTGGAAGATGGTTGATAGAAGTGTTACGCGCCCACCAGAGCAGATGTGTGGAATAAGTCTTCCTTCCTTGAGAATGCCCAGAAATTACTTAATGAGAGGAAATCTGAAAAAAATAAGGGATTTCCTAAGGACCATGGGCTATAGGCTAGGACCGTGGTTGGCAAACCGTGGCTCTCGAGCCACATGCGGCTCTTTGGCCCCTTGAGTGTGGCTCTTCCACAAAATACCACGTGCGGGCGCGCATGTACAGTGCGATTGAAACTTCGTGGCCCATGCGCAGAAGTCGGTATTTTGTGGAAGAGCCGGTATTTTGTGGAAGAGCCACACTCAAGGGGACCAAAGAGCCGCATGTGGCTCGCGAGCCGCGGTTTGCCGAGCCGCAGTTTGCCCGACCACTGGGCTAGGATCATTTGTATTAAA